>NW_003302548.1:3901630-3905010 GCF_000004255.2 Arabidopsis lyrata subsp. lyrata | reverse complement strand
AGCATGTCAAACGAAACGGATAAAGATTCTTTCAAAAATCGAAACGAAAACAAGTTTTTCTGATGGATTAAATGGTGCCGGCTGCGCCGGGGAAAAAAACAACGGCAAAGCAATATGCGTTTGCTCACCGTACAAATCGTCTAAACGGCACCGCCAAGGCTTGAACAGTGTCACACCGTCGTCTCCGGAAGCGACAGAGGAAAGAATCAGTAGACTGGGAACTGAAGAGAGAGAGAGAGTTTTAGGGTTTTCTGAGTGAAATGGCGGGATGAGAAGAAGAGAGAGGATGAACTAGAAACGTAGCGTCAGACGCCACCCTTTATGGCCTCGAGAACTGCAAAATCAGTTCCAATGTCTCAAGTATTGGGCTAAGTTTTGGACGACCATGAAGGAGCGCGTGAGGGTATAAGAGGCTAAAAAGTGGGCTAAATATTTACAATGTTTTAGGCCCGACAAGATTATACCGAAAATTTTATTTCACCCCGATCCTATGTCTCTCACCCAATTATCTCTATATAATATGACTATATGAGAGATAAATGAGTCGCTCAATGTTAGTTTGGTTTGCTATAACAATAATAACAAAGGTGACCTTTGCCTAATATGTAACAAATAAACCGGGCCTTGTGGCCTAGTGGTAAAGGGGTCACAGCTGTGACTTCCGCCACCAGGGTTCGAGGCACGGCCACTGGCAGGTTTACATAGGGGAATTGCCAGCCTCGTGAGATTAGTCTTTGGGCCTAGGAAGCCTTTGGGAGACTCGCGGTTATTCAAAAAAAAAAAAAAAAAAAATATGTAACAAATAAGCATCAATAATTAAATGGCGGCCCCAAAATCACTATTTTTGTTCCCCTTTTTTGAGGTAACGAGAGGATAGAAAAGACAGAGAAGGTGTGCATGTACGAGGGTGTTTGTAGCTATCTTTTTCATCATCAATTTTCTTATAAAAACTATTGGATTATAAATAAATCTGATAAGTGTATACAGACATGAGACATCAAAGCATGCTTTAAAACCAGGAGTCATGCTTTGGAAGAGTCGGGATATGTCCCGAGTTCGAGCACTAACTACTAAAAGAGGAGTGTATTTGCAATCCCAGGGTTGAGGAACTGTATACGATTTGAAAAACTTCTCAGAGAAAAATTAAACTAGTTTAAATTATATGGCATTGGACTCGAGTTAAATAAGAACACTACGGTTCTGATTAATGTGTAAACAAAGTAAAAATGTGGAAATACAATAGCTGAAAATAGAAGAATAAAAAATTTGAAAGTGGTATTTCCACTTCTTTAAAATAGATGAAAATTTTACTCTATTTTGGTGTTTTTGTTTTATTTTTCCATCGTAATTGAGTTAATTTTTTTTCTTTCTGTTACTCTGTTTGGTTCAAACAAACTTCAAAGTAGAGGAACTCACCAGAATTTGTTTTCAGATATATATATTTTTTACGCTAATTATGTTATCCATTTAGGTAATGTACACCTTACATCTTCCTAATTTACTTGATTTTTAAACACTTAATCCCAAAAAAAAAAACTTCTCAAGAGAAAAATCAAGTAATTTTTTTTTTTTTTTTTTTTTTGACATCTTTGGATCGACAAGGCCCGATCCATAGCCAATCCCTACTACGCGGGGTAACGCGACTTATTGGAGTCGAACTCCGGTGGAGAAGGCGGAGTCAAATGGACTTAACCACTTGACTAAAAGCACATCCCCAAGAAAAATCAAGTAAATTAGATGTTATATTTTGTCTAATATTAGATGTAGGGTGTACATTACCTAAATGGATGTAGATGAGGAAGTTATATTACTTATATTTTTAATACATTACCTATATATTAAAAATCAAGTAAATTAGGAAGATCTAGGGTAATGTATTCCTATACATTCCTAATATAACTTCCTATATAATATATATATGTAATGTATCGGTCTAATATAAGTAATATAACTTCCTAATCTACATCTAATATTATACATTTTGAGTGTAAATGGTAACATAGAAAAAATATTCAGCTGAATTCAGCCAGATTCAGCAATTCCGCAGTTACCATTTGCATAAAACTAAATTCAGCTACATTCAACAGTTCTTCCAACACCAAAAGATACGTAGTATGTTTATTTCAGGTAAATATTCGGATTATAGCGATTACACAACTCGAATTAAAATATTTTGAATATCAAAAATTACACATCAAATTTATATTTTAAAATAAGTCAGATCATACAAATACGATATATGAATAATTCAGATACATAAAATCATTATCAGAATAGACAAGAGACGAATTTATGTTTGGATAACTGTAGATAATTTTAGATAATTTAAATAACTTTTAGATAATTAAATATATTTTTTCAAAATTTCGCAAAAAAAACTCATACTTATGCTAAAATAAATATTTAAAATATCAAAATTTTTAAAAAATCTTAATCATCCTAATCATATTAATAATTTTAAACTACTAGAGAACAATTAACAATCAGTTAGATAATCTATACTATATTATCATGTTTATTTTTCAATTAAATTTTCAATAAAACTTTGACAAAGCTTTTTATTAATTAATTACATAGTTCAAAAAATTAAATTTGGAAGAACAACTTAATTTTGCTAACAATATATTTTTTATAATAATATGAATTATAGTATTTATTTATAGTATAAGAGTTAATTAGACTATTAGATAATTTTATCTATGTTATTTAGATATTTTTCTTAGTTATTATATTAATATTCATAATTATTTGACGATATTTTTTTATGGGAGACTCACAAAAATGCCCCTTTTTCAATACCCCTTTTCAAAAATGCCCCCTTTGGATGTCCATTTTTAAAAATACCCCTTTTATGTACAAAATGACTAAATTACCCTTCTTTTAATAAAAGATATCATAAATATAACAAAATTAGGTCCACAAAATACAAAATATTTTTTGGCGGGAAAAGTGATCCCCCAATTTTTCCCGCCAAAACACTTGTAAAAATTTGTAAAACCTTTAAAATACCTTGTAAAATTTTCCCGTAAAATTTTTTCCCGCCAAAAATTTTTTTTTGCAGGAAAAGTGATTCCGCAAATTTTTTGGCGGGAAAAATTTACAAGGTATTTTAAAGGGTTTTTACAGGGTATTTATAAGGTTTTACAATGTATTTTAAAAGGTTTTACAACGTATTTATAAAGTATTTATAAGATATTATAAGATTTTACAAGCTATTTTATAAGATTTTACAAGTTATAAGGTTTTACAAGTTTTTTATAAGGTTTTACAAGTTATAAATACCTTATAAAACCTTATAAGTACCTTGTAAAACCTTTTAAAATACATTGTAAAACCTTACAAAACACTTGTAAATACTCCGTAAAACCTTTAAAATACCT
>NW_003302548.1:3900142-3901530 GCF_000004255.2 Arabidopsis lyrata subsp. lyrata | reverse complement strand
CAGATTAGAGAAATAAACAATAGCAAAATATGTTTTATATGTGCTTATTACATGTATAAACGAGAGAGATCACGAATAACATATATCTATAAATAATTCACTTTGAGAGAGAGACAGTTAGTGAGAGATAGTGAGAGAGAGATAGAGAGAGAGAGAGAGAGAGAGAGAGAGAGAGAGAGAGAGAGAGAGAGAGAGAGAGAGAGAGAGAGAGAGAGAGAGAGAGAGATTGGTTGAATAGATGAGAATTGAATCTGGGGAGAACTTGAATTTGTTGATGAGAAGGTGACGCATGCACTTGGCGTCGTTGATGCAGCCTTTGAGCTCGTGGCGAGAGAAACGATACCATAGATGACGGCTCTCTTCCTGCCATGAGGGTGAGGTAGCTGACCGGGAGGCGCGTGGATTTGGTGTTATTCTTTTATGCGGAAGCGTTAAACCGGAACACATACCTTTGCCGGTTTACTGACGTATTTGGCACGGAATCGACTGGGAATTGACGCAGAGATCGGGGTTGAAGTCACAAACGGAAATCAACCACAAGCCACCGTTCAAGTGCCTTTCCGGTTGATCTCTCGAAGCTTTCTCTCTCTAAAACGTTTTTCTCTTTCTAGAACTCTCTTTGTATTAATAGTCACAAAAGACTTTCGCTTATGTCTTTCTACTGATGTCCTTTTATAGAAACAGGTTGATGTCTATACGAAAAGACATGAATGGTTTAATGGAGAGTTATGAGAACATAACTAAACCGGTTCGGTATGCTGCCAAATCATGGGCGCAAACCGACCATAAACCAACATTTGGGTCGGCGGAGAAGAGGCGGAGGAAGGTGGAGGTGGAAGGGCGGTGCGAGGGTCTGAATTTTGTCGTTCCCCTACGCTCAAACCGTCGTTGTCATCGTCGTTGTCACCGGATCTCATTTTCTTCATCACCATCTCATTTGCAGTGTCGACTCCTCATCGCCAACGAATCTCATCATCGTCACCATCAACTCGTTTGCAATGTCGTTTCCTCATGGCCACCGAATCTCATCATCGTCACCACCAACTCGTTTGCAGTGTCTTCATCTTAGTCTCATCTCATCTCTTCATCGTTACCGGATTTTGATTTGAAAATCGCAAAAAAAATTGACTTCGGGCAAGGGAGAGAGAAAATCAATTTTGATGCAAGGGTAAAAACGACATTTCGTTTGCTGACAAAATGCCTAAAACACAATGCCTGGCCGATGTACCGAAATTGATAATTTTAGCTCAAAAAAAAGCCCAACCCGGTAATTTATTCAAACAATTAAAGCAGATCATGTGATTTTTTCTCGGTATTATTAGCCCAAAACGCAATTTTTTAATGCACCAACACCATATAATTGGCGCCTGATACTAGCCTGATCAGTA
>NW_003302548.1:3837724-3900042 GCF_000004255.2 Arabidopsis lyrata subsp. lyrata | reverse complement strand
AAAAATTGCGGAATCACTTTTACCCGCTCAGACGCATTACCGGCGGGCAAAATTCTACGGGAAAATTTTACAAGGTATTTTCAAGCTTTTTACAAGTGTTTTGCCGGGAAAATTTCGGGATCACTTTTCCCGCCAAAAAATATTTTGTATTTTGTGGACCTAATTTTGTTTCAAATAAGGGTAAAATGGTCATTAAAAATTAAAAGAGGGCAAACTTAAAAATGGACTCTCAAAAGGGGCATTTTTGAAAAAGGGTATTGAAAAAGAGGCATTTTTAACAATTTCTCTTTTTTTATTTAAAGTCTTAATTATTTCGACAGATTCTGCTAAAAATCACAAAAAAATTCAGCTAGATTCAGCGGTTACCATTTAAAATGTAAAAATTTAGCCAGATTCAGCTAAAAATCACTAAAAATTCAGTCAGATTCAGCAATTCAGCCGGATTCAGCCAGATTCCTCGGTTACCATTTAGACCTTTATCTGTTTCATTCATTATATTAAATGTTTTAGGGATTTTAATGCATTTGACAATTTGTGACTATATATATAATATATCACATAGTTTTTTTTATCATTGGTTGAATTTTTTAAAAACTAAATATAAATGATGTTTTTAAATGAAAAGTAAGTTATCTAAATATAAATATGTGTGCATTTAACTTAAATTTTTTATCTTTCAAACGTAAAAAATATATATTTTTGATCTAATCTTGGAAGCTATATTTATTTAGATGGGCCTAATACATCCCATCAGTAGCTTGGACCCTTTTTGGATATTGCCAAATCCAAAAGAAATTAACAGTGACAAGCTAGTGTCTAGTTATGTGGGGTGTCTAAAAAGAAAGTCTATACATGGGCAAAGGACATCTATACAGATCATAGCCGTAATTCACCAAAACAATTAAAGCCTTAAAATCCATTAAACAAGGCTTGAATAAATTTAAATAAAGGTTTGTACTATTTTGTAGTATCTATGGAACATGTTACATGTCGGTCCATTGGAGTGACATAAACTCTTTTTCTCATTCGACCAATAAAAATTGGAAAATGAAAAAAAACCATGAACGATTTTATTTTGGCAATGTAACCAAAAGAAAATGCAAACTGAAACTATACCCTACGAGCTGGTCGTTGAAGAATTTGATAGGGTCAAGAAATTTTTTTTCTTTTCTAATTCAATGAATCAAATCATCAATCACAAGAGGAATATAGAACCCAAAAAAATAGAACACTAGGATGAATTCGAGAGCACTCTAAATTCTTCTAAGCCCAAGCCAAGCCCAAGTTCCTAGACCAATTCCAGAATCTTCAATTATAATTGCTGAGCAGCTATATTATCCATTATAAGCCCACCTAGAGTAATTTTAACATGCTCTTTCACTAATCTAAGTGTCTAACATAATGCTTATCAGAATCTCATGTACAGAAATATCCAAAACCTTCAGATTTTTGCTTCCCAATTTGTAGATGTTCGAGATAACAAAGTTTGGATCTTTAATAACATTTTGAGTAAAGTGCTGATTTCAGCAAAAGTGAAACCCAAACAAAAGCTAAAAGATTATTAGCAAAAGGATAGTCTCACCAATCTAGGAATTTGCAGCTGCTCAAGTTAACTTTTTGAAGGAAACCCATATTTATAACACCATAAATCAGATTAGAAGGTTTGGAACAATCTTGATTCTTGAGACATTAGTATAAACATAGAGGCTATATACATATATGTAACACTACTTTCCATTATCATTCACCCAAAAAAAAAAACAAAATAGAAAGAAAGTGAGATTCACCAGATATTTATACACACAATAAAACCATATAATATACATCCATATGATTAACAAATACTTGGAATAAATAATTTGGATTGTTCTGACAAATCCATCAAAGCCTCCTCCACTAACTCCTCCAGCAACTTCAACTCTAATTCCTCTCCCATGGAATCCATTTCCAATCTCAAACTCTCCTGCGAACCAATCTCAGCTACTTCAATCCTCACCACTTTATTCACTGCCAAACTGCTCAAGTCTCCGTCTTCATCCCACCACCGATCTTCCACTCTTCCGTTACCCGTTAAACATTCTTGCATCCGGTTTATCACATAAACCTGCAATGGCTTACCAGAGAGTGTCAAGGGACTACGAGGTCCGAGATAGCTCGGTGTTAGCTCCAAGAGCAGCGTGTTGACGAGGTCGAACACTAGGTTCTTCACGTTTGATCCAAGTCTTTTCTGTTCCGTTGAGTCTGCGTAGCTGTTTCTCAGAGAAGGGTCTAATGGGCTCTCTGCAGAATGCCATTTAGACAAAAGATTGTCCGAGATTGTATCGAAATCAGCTGCTGATAAGAGTGTGTTGATGAGGAGACGCAAGTCTTCTTCCTCGTCTCTTGTGGAAGTAGTAGAGCGTTTAGATGAGTAGCATCGAGCAACTGTTGAGTCATCGAATGATAAGGTTCGACCAATGGACCCTATCGGAGGCGATTTTCCTAATAAGTTGGATTTCATGTCCCGTTCTGTTTTTCAAAGATTGCGGTTAATAAGGAATCGATGTGACATCAGATAAATAATGAGTGAAGCTTTAAAAGAAACCTTACCAAGAGAAGATGATGATCTATTCAAGATAGAGGAATTAAAAAAGATTCCATCATCCTCATCAAAAGAAGTTTCCAGGACCGAAATTGGACTAGGCTCATCACGCCACTCGCTAGAGTTTCCGAAAATGGTCGGCTTTGCAATTGATAAGCCTCCCTGTTGAGACACAGAAAAGAATATATGTTTGTAAATAAAAGAATGCAACAGATGAATAGATTGAAATCAGTAAAATGTGTTTTATATGATTAATACTACCTCCCGAGAATTCATGCTTCTGGCAGACACTGATGCATCATATTCATCGTTACACCGAGAATCTAAGATTTCGGGGTTTACCATTTGGGATTCCTCATAAGATCTCTCCTTACTGGCTTTCTTGCTCCTTGAGAAAAGAAAGTTTGAGACTTTACCTTTCAGAGACCATTTCAAGCTCTTTGACTTTGTCAGCTCCTCTGGAACTTTGGATTTCCCCTTCTTGGTACTATCAAGGGATTTGTGACCAAGACTTGTCGATGATTCAGGGAGAGATTTCGATCGTGTAAGACTTTTAGGAGGCTTTAATTTTCCTTCTTCTCTACTGAAATTACCATCAAAGCAAGATGCAGATACTTTAGGACCCTCCTGTTCATTACCATCGCTTGTTTTTTCTTCTTCGGTTCTAAGATCGTCTTTTAAATCTGGAAGTGCAAGCATATCACCTAAGGTACTATTAGAGCCTTTCTTTTCGATAACATTGGCCTCCTGCAAATTCTCATTGGCTGCGGCCATCAATGCCCATCTTTCAGAAAGCCGTTTCTTGGCCTCTCTGCAGACGGATGATGACTCTGGAGAACCCGAGGCTCTGCTAAAGGGCGAAGAAGAAAAAGGGCTATCGTACTTGTTAATATAATCCCATGAATGCCTAGAAACCGGTGACATGATTTCAGAATCTGCATAGTCATTAAGAGAACTATCATCGCCTATATAGCCGTTGGCGAAGCCAGAAGATTGTAAAGTTTCTTCCTTAAGTATCTGGCTCTTCACTCTCCTAGCCACATCTCTAGACTCTCTCTCCTCAGAACCTCTTGGAGAGGTTGGACATGATGAAGCCTTTGTGACATGGCCATTAGGTTTCAGAACAACTATTCGAGTTGATTCCTTTGTCGGATATTCTTCTTTAACAGGCCATTTGAACAAATCAAGACCTTTACCACTCTTAATTCCGTCCTTCGAAGATTCAATGGCTGCCTCACCATCAATGGTCTTTGAAGGCTTCAAAATAGTGATCCGCTTAGACTTCTCTGAGGTTGGTGGATCTGTGGGCTGGAAACTATGGAGATGATGAGAGAAGAAGGTATTCGATTCCTGCAAAAACTCGAGGAACAACTCCTTGTTCGAACTCAAAACTTCCATAGCTTCTTGAAACTCCTTGGAATGTCGAAGTTTATCGTCTGTAACCAAACGTTTCGCATCCAAGAACTTTTGACGGACAATGTCCATCTTCTTCTTGCTTAAACCCTCCACACCATTACTACTCAACTCCCCAGGTTTCTGCCAAATCTCATATACATCTTTATACTCCCCGTGACTCAACGACCTCTTTAGACGAGGCTTTGAACTATTACTCCTAGAAGTAGATTGTGTCTGAGGAAACGAATCAAGACCCATCAACTTAGCAACCAAATTAGTCGAACTTAGCTTAAATTCCATCTCTTTCGACATTTCTTGTTCTAAAAGCATCTTCATCGGTGTTCCATTGACTCCACCATTCCTCACATCCTACACTCCCAATAAAACAAAAGATTAACACTTTCTCATTACATAAACAAAACCAATCAGAGAAAGCAATTGTTTAAAAAACTCACAACTTTATCTTCTATTTGATCAAACTGATTCCTCTTGATAGACCCTGAAGCCATCATCATCATAATCATTCATCAACATCAAGTGCCTTAAAGATCTTAACTTTAAGTAGAGAGATAGAAGAATAAACCTAACCATGATCAAAATAGGGTTTCTCAGAGAGCAACTTCTTTCCATTACCAACTGTTCCAAAATCGAAAAGATTAACCATCCGACCTAAACATCCATGAGCCTGAACGTTTCTTCTTCGTTGCTTATTCATTTCTTCACCGCCTGAAACATCACAATTCACCATTAACAAAAAATCAGAAAAGCTTTCTCAATCAACGTCCAAGAAAACTTCGGATATAAGAAAAAAGAACCGACCTTAGTGAATTTTTACTTGGACTTTGAAAGGAAACAAAAATCTTGGGAAATAAAGGAAGAATCTTTAGAATTAAAAGCAATCAATATTCATCAAATCAGAAGCATTTATTAACCAAACTACGAATCAATCACAAAGAGATACTACTACACTAAACTTCCAGTAGCGTTTACAAACGCAAACGCAGAAACTGCGTTACCGACACCATAAGAACAGAGGGAAAAAAAAAAGGCAAGTTGATTGGAAAAAAACACAGAGAACGTTAAAAGCGAAAGCGATCGCAAAATGAAAAATGAAAAAAATTCAGCAAAAAAATTTAAAGTATTTTTGCTTTCTTCACCGAACATTTCGCAAAAAGAACTGTAAAAGTAAAACAAGATTTCACCAAAAAACGACGGCGTTTCAACTGACAACGACTGCAAAAACAGAGAGACAAAGACCAGTCTGCCGGAATCTGCATTCTCCGGTGAAAGGTACAAACTTTTTCGCCGGAATTTTGATTAACGCAATAAAGAAGCAAAAAAAAAAAAGAGTCATAGTAAGAGAAAGACAAAAGACCTGTGTACCGGAATCTGCATTCTCCGATGAAATTCCGCCGGAGGTTCAATTTAAGCAATAAAGGTAGAAGCTTTCTCGCCGGAGTTTCGGAATTTAGACCTTAAATGTAGAAGCTTTATCGCCGGAGTTTCGATTAAGGTGATAAAGGTGGAAGCTTTTTCGGCTATGAAGACTTGCAGAGTCGAGAAGAAGATTATGGTGACATCACCGACGCAATGTCGGACTTGAGACGCGTTTATTAAATGCGATTAATTAGAGACGACAGGTACGGAAGTGGATGATATAAAAGGAGAAGAGAGAGAAGACGAGGAATGTGTTGTCCATAGATAATGGAGCAGGTTACGACTTCGGAACTACAAAACGGAGTTAGGTTTTTTCTTCTTTCTCAACGCGTTTCTATTATTACATTACAAGGTTGTGTTTTATGTAAGTATATTTTATTAATGTCGGAGAATTTTATATTAAGGCTGATTAACATACAATAATTAATGTCTTGTAATCCCTTTTCCTTAATTACTCCATATTATAGTATATTGAAATATTCAGATTTCCTTAGTTATATGTTCTATTTGAATCGGAATTTACATATAATGATTTTTACCAGTTGTAGAGTTTATTATCAAAGTGACTTGATTCTTTTTATTGGCTGTCATTGGATGAAAAAAATACATTTCTACTACTTTTATATATTTGTTGATTGAAAAACTATATATAGGCAAACTCGTAACTCTATTTTGAGGGCCACATGCGAAGAAAAAAAAAGGGCCGTTTTAAAAAAAATGTATAATAATCATGTCGTTGTTTAGGTTTTGGCATTAATTATTTAAATTTGAAAAATATTAATTAAAGATATTACCAACACGATTTCGAGAATCATAAATTAAAGAGGCTCGAACCATCAAACTCTGGGTCACTTGTTGGAGAGGCTATCGAACAAAGCCTAGTGGCTAAAGTCAATCTTATTGTTTTAAGGGCCGAAAACATTTATAAACTAAACAAGGGCCGCAGCTCTTGCTTCCTTTGCTTCTATTAATCTACGGCTCTGTATATAGGCAAACTCGTAACTCTATTTTATTAATTAGAAACAAAAACTAAAAATATTAGTTATGATGTGGAAAGAATTATTTGGACCCATTTTTATTTTTATTTTTGATCTACATTTGAACCCATTTTCTGTCTATATAAGTTGCAAGAAAATAAAAACTATGGAAGTTAATTTGTTTTAAACCAGAAAGGTGAGAATAGTAGTAATAATTTCCAGCTTCTTAAGGCATGCAAAATTTTTAAATTTGAAACTTTGGAGTGTCTTTTCAACTATACGTTAATGGAATAATAATTATGAACCGATCCTATCATGATTCGACAATTCTGTAAAAGATTTCTAGGTTTTGTTCTTATTTATTTAATGTATTATTTTGTGACCTATTTTGATAGGGGAAAAAATCGCTATTAGCTTCTGATGGGGTTGGAATTTATTTGATAGGGTTCAGAGTTAGAGAAATCATTAAAAATTTAATTTCTTGGCCTACCGTATAGAGTAACTATCTAGGAATAATTATAACAACTTGCCTAATAAAGACTACATTATTTCATATTAATAAGTTTTTTTTTTATCATTTATTATACAAAAATGTAATATCTGTAAATACCAAATATTCTTCAATCATTGTAGCCTTTTCCGCAAAGTTCATGGCTTTGTAATCTGAAAAAGCCTAAAACTAAGAGGGAAACACTCCGCATTAATCTTTGTTTATTTTTCTGTTACTTAGGAGTGTTTGGCTTAATTAAACCATGTAATTATCAATTGAGTAGCAATTAGCAAACCAGTGTAAACCAAAATGAAACCCTCTGTAAAAACATTGCATGTAACAATGTTGGTTGCATTGAATAATTCTTCTGTAATTTAGTTAATACGGTATCAAAGTGTTTCGTCGCTTAATCACTTTGAAGATGACTGTTAGTAACATATATATATATATATATACATATATATATATCTATATATTTTTAACATATACTTTATTTATTTATTAATCTAAAACTTATGAAAATGAGATTATTCATGGTTTTAATAGATTCAAATAGTTTTTAATTTGTGTGAAAGTGACAAACGATATTGTTTATGAAACATACATAGCTAGGATCCGAATGGTAACAACGTATTTGATTGTGCGGGAAAAGCGATTTTATAGTGCGGTACGGTTCAACTGCGGTAAATGCGGGAGAATTGTATTTGCGGGACAAGTGCGGTTTTTATAAAATAAGTGGTCCAAATTAATGTTTGACTGGTGAAAAAACTATTTGCGGTACACAACTAAATGTGTGAATGGCAAAACAAGAAAAAAGCGGTACAGATGATATATTATAATAAATATATTAAAATATTATTATATTAATAATTAGTATAATTATATATTATTGTTTGTTTGATGCTAATTAAAAAAAACAATTTCATACATTTATAATTTTAAATATCCAAATTGTTGAACATAATATTTTAATTCTTTGACATACATAATGTTAAATCAATTAAAGATTTAATCATTAAAAATACAACACTTTAAAAAAACTACTTGCAGTATACAATAAAATGTTATAATTGAAAATTCATAAATCAAATTAAATAAGATAGATATATATATATATATATATATATTATTTTAATTTTTGATATATTAGTAAACTAATTTTAGTTAGTTTTGAACTAATTAAGCTTTTTTAAAAAGTGAACTAAACACAAAATTTTATGAAACTGAATTTGACTATTTTGTTATGTATTTACCATAAAAAGAGGCCAGGAGGTTTGTGTGCAGTTTGGGATCTCTTACACGTGCCAGAAATTGTTAGAGTTGTGAATTTTATTATTAAAAAATTATGTAAGTTGGCGTTTTTGTTGGACCACACGTATTTACTTGTGGGTAAAAAATAAAAGTGGATTTCACTTTTTATGAGGTATAGAAATCTTGTGCGTGTATTTTATATTCTTATTATCAAAAACGCAAAACGTAAATGAAAAACTGTGATTGGTAACTTAGAAACGTTTTTTAATAAAATTTTGAAAACCGCACCGCTTTGATGTTTCATTCACAGCCATAATATTGTATATGTTTTACTAGCAAAATTATATTATTATGAGCAAGATTGAGAGTTATATATGTTAATCTCTGAGGGATAATATCTTATTATATAAAGTATGGTTTTCAAAGTTAGTAGCTCATAGGATCGTGACACATGACAAATCTATCGATCTTTTGATTTTGACACGTGTAAAACAAAATTTTCCTTTAAAAAAAAAGATAATTGTAAGTAATTATAAATGTAAATAATTTTAAAAATGTAAAAGATAATATTTTTGCAGATTATTGGAGGTAAGTGTGCATGAGATCTTCAGCGATGTACAATTATAGCCGTTCGCCAGGATTCTACACAGAGAGGAAAGTGTCTATCAAGAGCATGAAGAAGAAGGTGAAAGAGGTGAGCATGAAGAAAGAGAGGGAAGTGTCCATCAAGAGCATGAAGAAAGAGGTGAAAGAGGTGACGTCTGTCGTAGATCTAATAAGGATCGGAAGGAATTATCAGTTGTAGAATCGTATATGTAACAGTTCTCATAATTTGTAATAATTAATAAATCCAGGGGAAAAAAAAAAAAATTTTTAAATGTCAAAAGATAATAATAAGGAAATTGGGATTATACATTTTTTATAGTTAAAAATATATATTTTTAATTAAACAAAAAAAAATCACGCAAATTTATTAAAAACTATATGTTATTAAATAACTAATATTAAATATTTTTGTTTCTCAAAGTTAGTAATTCATAGTATCATGAACCGTTATTAGTCAAAGATTTTATCATGTGGCATGATTTAATTTATAATTGATATTATTTATCTCCATTTCCTTTCCAATTAGAAATATGTGATGATTTAATTAAACTAATCCTCATATTATTTATTTGAATTTAATTTTTCAATTAGAAATATGAAAGATCAATTTTTTTTTCCTTTTTGTAATATTTTTTCCGTTAACTATGTTTTTTGTTTATCCTCAATTATGATTGTAGTATTGTTAGATTATTTATTTAATTTTTATTTTCATATTTAAATTATCAAAGATTCATATATCATCGTCTTTATAATTTTTTATTTTTAGTTTAACTGTTGTATCTTAAATTATTTATTTTGGTTTCTACGTTTAGTTTAAATTATATAAGATTTATAATATATCATAGTTCAAATGATTTTAGATAGCGACATGTGTCATGATTTAAATTACAAATTTATGTTATTTATATCAATTTTATTTTCTAATTAGAAATAGTTGATGATTTTAAGTAAAGTTTTATTGTTTATTTGAAATTCTTGAATATGAAAGAACCATATATGCTTCTTCTTTGTATTTGATATTTTGAATTTAATTGCACTATTTCAAAATTGTTTATTTAAATTTATATGTTTATATTTGAATTATATAAGATTCATATATCATCGAGCTTAAAATTTTTGAATTTTTCAATTTTTATTGATTGATCATAAAGTCATTGTAATCGAGAATATATGAATCGAACCCTCAACGTTAGCTTGGAAGGCTAAGGGATTTAGTGATTGATCATCTTTACAATTTTAACGTGTCTAATTAAAAACTATTTTGGTTTTATTCGCCAACTTTATGATGAATATTTTTAATTTTAACGTGTCTAATTGCTATGTAATATATCTTTCATTCGAAATAATTTTGAATTAATAATTTTAGTAGTTAAAAAATAATGCAACACTGAAAAAATAAATATTTTTTTTCTTTTGAAAGAAAATTTCTACTTACAAACGTTGTTAGTTAATTTTTTAAAAAATAAACCCGTTCATCGGACGGTCCCTATCTAGTGTTGTAGAAACTAGAATGTGCTGTTGTTTTTGTTTTAATAAGAGTTTCTTTATATATAAAATAAAACCACCACCCCCTCACGCATATACGTTTTAATTTTTTTTTATCTATTAAAGTATTAATTTCAACTATTGTAGATTATATTATATGTTTCGCCTATCATTCATGCCTCCGCAGCAACTATACGTCGCAATTTTATTCTGCCATGAACCATATATGTTTGAAGTTATTTATATATACTTTTTGTCAGCAAAATTATTTATATTTAAAAGGTAGGAATTATTAAACTATATATTATCAAAAGGTAGAATTCTCTTTGCTGGCACAAAGATTTGATGCTAATTATGTTGCTTTGTATAGTTGTAAGTTGTAACTTTTTAACGTTTGAAAACTTTATATATTAGTCTCCAATTGTGTTTGATCATACACATCTACTATAGGTTATAATAGAGAAAACTGGATTTTGCGAGTTTGAATCCAATAATCCATAGTGTCGTATAGATGACATTAGTACAAACCATTTTACTATGTGTCCTTGTTCATTTCTAGACCAATATAAATTTGCAGGTTAAGGTTCTAGTCCTCATATATTTTCTTCTTTTTTTTTTTTTTGGTAAAAGTCTTCATATATTTTCTAACAAAGATTACTATACAAAATCGATTTCTACAAAAAGACAGGTTCAGAGTAATTGAGAGTTTAGGACGTTTTACGTGGGCTTCTTTTTGGGGGTTTAAAATGTTAAGATACTCTTATGTTCACTTGCTTCCGTTGAAGCTTCCTTCTTCTTGTATCTCTTCGATTATTGACTTTTTTTTGTTGCTTTACTTGATCATTGACTTTATTCTACGTTATCCAGTCACATGTTTTTCTTCCCGGTGTGGCCGCACCAGAAACAAAAATGTTATAATTCGTAATCTCTCCTTAACATGTTTTTGATCAATATCACAACTTTGTTACTACAAGATTCAATTCAGATAATACTTTTTGAGTTATATAAAAAATAATTAAACATTGGTGGTTAGGTGGTTGAATGATTCATTATATTAGTTATTAAAATAATAAGGTTCGAATCATTTTACTAAGTATAATTTTCATCATAGTTGACTATTGTGAATATTTTGAATGAGATATTAACATTATCGTAATGTAAAAACGACTTGAAAACCAGAAAAAGTCATCGTAATTCAATGCACCAGAATTTTCAATACTACAAGTTTTAAGATGAAAACCAAAGATTCGCTCCTTTCCTGAAAAACTGAAAATAATTTTCTTTGTAGATAGATTTCGTAATGCGTTGGGCCTTAAGCTATCATTTGTTTTCTTTATAAACCCCCTAATTCGGTCAATAACATAAAAAACCAAAAACCAAAAAAAAAAACTAATCGATCAAAATAGTTTGTTTAGATAAAACTAACAAACCTCTACTTTCATCAAAAGATTTCTCTAGGTATTTGAACCCTACCTAAACTCATTATCACGATCGAAGACGTCGCTCAGAACGAACGAGTTTCTTCAACTTAAACAAAAATTTACGAGCCATTGATTCTTGACGATGTAGATCTGTATCAGATTTGGCTTGTTGTAACTTGTAGCTCATTAGATAGACACAACGACGTCGTTTGTAATCATCTTCTTGACTCAATAAAAAGTCATCACTCAATTTCTCTGAAGTTACTTCTAAATCACATGTTGACGACTTTTTTGGATTTCCTTCTCTATCCCAAACTTTTTCATAGATCCAATTCTCGTTTTCAATCATCTTCTTCTAACTTAAAATATGTTAACTTTTTCTTCTATATCTCTCTTTGTAATAGTAAAATTACTACAAAACCGAGGGTTTGTGAAAGTTGAGGGATTCAATAGTGTTAGGGTATGTATACATATATATAGCCTTATGTTTCTTCTTTTTTTCATAATTTATGTTTCCTTTTTTTTTTGTTGAAGGATAATGTTAAGTTTCCGATTTGATGATATCTATATATACATTTTTGGATCACAATTAGCAAATAAATCCTTAAGTTGAGAAGTATTTACAATGGCATACCATTAACATTAATTATTTAGATTTGTTTTATTTAAATAAAAATTTTTAAATGAAATTCATTTATCATATATTTAGCAAAAGTCTCTACAAAATCTTTCCTTATCTATTTAAGTAAAGATTTTGAAATCAAATATGTTTTCAACAATTTACCAAAAATCTCTACACAATCTTTTTAAAAATCTCGACTTAGTTAAGTTCTGATATTTATCTGCAAAAAAAAAAATTAATAGTAACGAGTGATGTAAAAATCGGGAATGTTGATACTACAATTTCTTCTACTTTTTTTTTCATATAATGAAAATTATTTTTTAGGGATATTTTCTCAAAACCTCTAAATAAAACAAAGGGTTTCAAAAGATAGCTTCTCTTTTGGCGGGTCGACCCGCAAACCCGCAACTCTCTACGGGCTTATCCGCATGAATATGCGATCCGTAGTGGATAAAAATATTATTCAAAATAACAAATGATATTTAATTTTACGGGACGGGGTTATATGGTGCAACGGGTTTGGATCGATATTAATATTAAACAATATACTATGGATGAAATCCTAGAATTATAAATCAAAATTTAATTATAAAATCAGAAACACTAAACAAAATAAAAAATATTAACAAAACAAATACAACTTAAAATTTTGCTAAATAATTTTTTAGTTATAAAAAAATCGATCTGCGGTGTACCGCGGGGTAAAATCGTAACATAAATGTATCTGTAGGAAATATTAGAAACACAAAATAAATCTTATTATTGATTAGACGTTTAGAACTCTGACGACACCTTACAAATTCAATATGAGAATTTCATTACAACGTTGTTTAAAAAGGCTTACATAGTTTAGCTTTTTAAGTGGGCCAAAATTTGTGTCTTTGAGATCTTGTCAAGTTTGATTAAGATATCAGAATTTCTTTCTATTCATTCACTTACAATTCCGGTTACAACTTTATTTGACCCAAAAAATAAAATCTTATCTTTATAAGTTTATTTTGTCGTATTTTATCAAAAAAAAAAACACTTATTTTCCAATATATACCCAAAAAATCTTATTTTCATAACTCAAATAAAAGGAAATAATGAATTCTTTATTATTATTATTATTGTATTTCATAAAACCATTACAAAAACAAAAAATAAAGAGAAAAATAACATAATAATGAAGAGAAAGGCCACGTCATCCTAAGTTATACAAAACGCCCACACAGCCTTCAAAAACAACACCGTTGGGTCTTCAGGAGAGGGCTCTCTTTGTATCTCTATACTTTGTTTACAAAAAAAATGAAGAAATAATAACTAAACACTCTTTGTTAAAAATAAAATAAATGATTGTATAAACCCTAACTTGAGCCCTAAGCAACTGAAATGCATCTGCGGTGACCCACTCGTGTTCTCATTTTCTGTCGTTTTGTCTCTTCTCTCCACACGTTTCCAATGTCTTTAGCGATGTTAACGGCATCTGCTGATGCTCCGGCCAATCCTTTCCTTGTGAATCCAGCCGCGTAAAGTCCCGATTTCCCTTTCCACGCGTTTGGAAACGGCGATTTCGGGAATCCGTTTTTCGAAAACAGATCATTTTCTTGGAGCCATGAAGGTACGTTGCTACGGTAACCCGTGGCGAGAACCACGGCGTCAAGATCTAATCTCTGACCATCGACTAGCTCCACGTGGCTACGAGAGAACCTTTTAATTCCCGGAACGATTTCTACTTCGCCGGATTTGATTTTCTCCATGGCTCCAATATCAAGAACTGGAGTCTTCCCTGAGACAATCTTGAGCTCCATTGGGCCCATCTTGGGCCTCTTTAGCCCATACTTTGTCAAATTTCCCAAAATCAGCCATGCGAGAATCAGTAGGATCTTGTCTACTAGCCATAGAGGAAACCATTTCATCAACATCACCGAGATTTCGAAACTCGATTTGCCTAGAATCTCTCTTGGTAACACATGAACCGAGCTACGAACAACCATGGAGGCATTAGCATTGTGATTTGCAAGATCAAGAGAAACTTCCATGCCGGAGTTTCCACATCCGACGACAAGAACACTCTTTCCTCTGTATTTCTCGCCGGACTTATACTCACACGAGTGGACCACCTCACCGTTGAACTCCGTTGTGAGCCCATCGATCTCTGGAATAACCTTTTCCGCGTTTTCTCCAGTCGCCACCACTAGCCACCGGCAGATATATTCCATCTCCGACACCGAGGAAGAAGACGAAGATGTTGTCTTGATGCGCCATAGACCACTGGTTTCGTCGTATCGAGCTGACTGGACACACTCGTTGAACTGAGGAGTAATTTCAAATTTGTTTGCGTAGGACTCAAGGTACTCGATGAACTGTCCTTTTGTTGGATATTCCGGGTAGTCTTCCGGGAAGGGCATTTTGGGTAATTGACAAACTTTCTTTGGTAAATGAAGTTTGATTCTATCATAAGTTCGTTTCTGCCATAGTGAAGCTATGCAATCTGCTCTCTCCAATACAACAAAGGGAACGCCTTCCTCGCGGAGGCAAGCCGCCGTGGCTAGCCCCGATGGCCCGGCTCCGACGATTACCGGACCGTTAACCCAAATGCACCGTTTTCTGTCCGAGAAATCTTCACTTCCCATAAGCCTAAACATGTTCTCCATTTTTAGGGGGGAGTTTGATCGAATCAAGATTATACGTAGTGAAAATCGAAAGTTTAAGGTAGGTTTCGGGGAGGATTTTGATCAAATTGAAAGAATAGGTAGTGAAATTGAATAAGTTTTTTTTTTTCTTTTGGTTTGTTTGTTGATTGAGGAATGAGATGTTTTGGAATGTGTTTGGAAGAAGAAGTGGTGTTATGTGTTTATATAATGGACGAAGTAAGAGGAAGCAACATGTGATCTTGTGATTAGCGCGTTCTAAGGTTAATTTTTAATCAATTTAATAAATACAAAGGTTCTTCAATAAATGTATGTAATAATTTATTGAGGGTTTCCCATTTAATCATATGCTTTTGCTAAAAATGCGAAATAGTTTTCATTATTTTGAAGCTTTTTTTCTTATGGAATCATTTGATTCTTTTCTTCCAAAGTTTCTGATGGGGCTTTGATTAGAGTATCTCGTAACAATCCATAATCATATCCATGCCCCGGTTTATTAGTATTAATTAGTTGGTGATGATTATAATATAATTGCTTTATGGTATATATATATATATATATATATATATTGAGATTGTACTTAATAATTTTGAATATTACAAAGATATAGTTTTAAATTTAATGATGTGAAAGGGTAATCAACTGGGCACAATGGACCAATGATAATGATATTCATATCATCCAAATTCTTCTGATCATATGGTCCAAATGATAATGATATACATCATCCAAATTTACCCATTAGCTTCTAGAGATGGCTTTGGAGAATAAAACTGGCTTGTGAAAACTACTTGTGATATAGATATATATTGTGTAAGTGTTAATAGTAGGAAACAAAAATATTTGCATAAAAGAACAAAAAAAAATCAATTGAAATCCCAATATATGGTGTTCTTTTTGAGTATATTTTGATGTTCACATCGTTAAAAAATGTAACGAAAAGTGGTACTCTGGTAGGATAATCAGAAAGAAGTTTTAGTAAGCATGTTATAAAACTAGATCAAAGGCCAGTTTTAGGCTTAGTTATTATTTTTGAGCTATTCAGAGTAAAACTATAGTAATAAATTTGTTTAGAAAAATAATTTTGTTAAGTTTTAATTCAATCCTCTTAATCAAGTTTATGTAGTATTATAGAGTTTATCACTTTATCCCGTTTCAAGTACAACATGTCACCATGTATGGGGTTGATAATCTAGGTGATGCAATTGGTGGGATTTACATGTATTAGTCCATCAAGAATTGGTTTGGAGTAAGAATGGTTGCATCAGTGATCAAAATGTTTGCATAAACATTTAACGTATGTGACATTTTCCTCTCATCTTATTAATTTAGTTTTAGTAGATTTTCATCTATACTTATAAGTAGATGATCGGCATGCAGTAACTAAATGTGCGTAGTTATTTAAATTACACATCAAACATTAGTTAAGCCTTTAAACCGGAAATGTAAAAAATTCGTCTTCTTTTGATCTTGATTGATTAGACCGATTCATTTTCGCTTATGATTTAGTCATTTTTTTCATTAATCGTGATATCTTCATTTGCCTTTTGGAAACAAGATTATCTCGTTTTGAAACCGAATGAACCAACATTTTCAAAATGTTCCTAATCGAGTAGCTTGAATATTTAAACTTTTACGGATATGCGTGCTGACAAGTATGCAACCACGTGGATAGGATGGTGAGTCCAGTGTGGGGGCTCAATTTTGGCCCACTTCAACTCGTCTGCCGACTACCTAACCAAGTAACCATGTCAAATCAATTTGCAATATTTTTGTTAATAATACAATTCTTTTTTTGTTGGTCAATTTATTATTGTAACTTTGTTTATATCTTAGTTTCTATAGGATTTTTGTCCTTTATGGTGTTATTCTCTGTTTGCCAAAAAAAAAAAAAAAATGGTGTTATTCTCTTACATTACTTTCGACGAATGTTCCATAACAAAGTTTGCTTTTTATAATATGAACTCTAAATGGAAAAGTTGTTATTTATATTCTAAACTTTCTAATTTGTGAAATTAGTGGATGTACAACGGACGATTGTGGTTGTACATATATATTATCTTTTAAAAGTTCATAAGAATTCGTACTATATATAAGATTACTATTGTTGAAAATATATGAATCTATATATGTTGATCCCTATTATACGCAAAATAAATTAAAAATTAAATAAGTTGATGAAATTTTATTATTGTTCTTCTAGGATTTCTATTATTCTTTTTTTTTTTTTTTTGAATACAATGAGGTTCTGAGCCAAAGCCTGTAATCCCAGCAGACCCAAAACCACAATATATAATATTAGTTTTACCCCAAACAGTTAAATTAAATAAGTTGATGAAATTTTATTATTGTTCTTCTAAGATTTCTATTTTCTAAACGGTTAAATTTGTTTATAGATAAAAAAAACTAGGTAGCCAACGAACATAAAACAAGAGACTTATAAACTGGAGAATGAACTTATGCTATGGTTTGGATAAGTACTTCCATATTGCCACTATCACAAAAGGACGAATGAGTTTTGAACCTGCACCATTAGCATTTAGCAAGATCAAGCATGCCCTCGGAAATACAAACAAATGTGTGTTTTTCCGAATGATTTCCAACGTTCAAATCAGAAATGTCAACATGCACTGAACGGAGAATCAGTTCTGAGTCAAGTACTGATACAAAACCAATTATTCTAATGTTTTGTGGAATGATTTTAAAAGAAACAAACCTTCAGTAAAAATAGGGTCGAAGCTCTCTGCCAAAAAAATGGAGCAATAGAAATTTGAGAACGTAAAAAAAAAACAAAGTACTTTATGGAAGATGTTATATGTCCATTGATAATTGATCATGAGTAATAACTAATTAAGCTAGATTAGATTGAATCTTATTAACCTGCCTTGGTTAGACTTTTCCATAGGCACTTGAGTTTGGTTGGTGGTATGTATACTTTAGAATTATATAAAAATAATAAAATCGATATCATATCGAATAGTACAACAAAACTCTTTTTTGTATTTTTTTAAGTATTGGTAAGGTTCAATGATCATCATCTCACTAGAAAGCTCTCTTCGTAGTTGTAGATTTTACAAATTAAATGCTTTTGCAATGATCACATTCTTAGTTTCTTACATATATATAACTAATTATCCTTTAGGCGTAATAATGGAGAATTTTATACATGTTATCAAAGGGATGTGTTTGTTTTAGTTCACATGGCTACTTCCTTCTCACAAGCTGAGTCTATAGTCGACGAAAATCTTAACAACATCCTTATCATTTCCCACTTGATATATTTATCCTAAGAAATAAGAATCATCCATAATTGCCGAATTTTGGTAGTTGAAAGAATCCAGAGGTGTTGACCAAATTTGTGTCAACGGCCTCTGCGCATATAGACATTAATGACTCATTGACTTGTAATATCCATAATGTGCATATACAAACAAGAGAAATTGTTAAAAATGCTCTTTTTCAATATCTCTTTTTAAAAATGTCCCTTTTGATAGTCCATTTTTAAGTTTGCCCTCTTTTAATTTTTAATGATCATTTTACCTTTATTTGAAACAAAATTAGGTCCACAAAATACAAAATATTTTTTGGCGAGAAAAGTGTAAAAAACCTTTAAAATACCTTGTAAATTTTTCCCGCCAAAAATTTAACGCCAAAAAAATTGCGGAATCACTTTTCCCGCAAAAAAGGTTTTTTGGCGGGAAAAATTTTTACGGGAAAATTTTACAAGATATTTTAAAGGTTTTACAAATTTTTAAAAAATCAAATTTGTAATTTTGATGTGTGCACATTCTCATGTTTTCCATATATATTTGTGATATCTTCTACTAAAAGAAGGGTAATTTAGTCATTTTGTACATAAAAAGGAGTATTTTTAAAAATGGACAGCCAAATGGGGCATTTTTGAAAAGGATATTGAAAAAGGGGCATTTTTGTGAGTCTCCCTACAAACAAAGATGATAATTAATTAGTGTATAAATATATGCAAAAACTAAAAAAATAACAATAGTATATCTAACTATTAGGTAAGTGACCAAATTTAAGTAGTTCGAAATATCTATCTAGTATTTTTGAAGTATATTTTTAGCGGATGAAACAAAATGTATTTGAATACAATGGATATCCGACTGTTTACAAATTGTATTCATAAGATGTTTGTTGGGTCCGGTTATATTTAACTCAATTCATACACCAAATATCAATATTTAATAATTGAAATATTTAAAAGATTTGGTTAAGATTTAGAATTATGATTCTCCTATCATATTTGTTTAATTTGTTTTTAAGTGTTTTGAATCATCATATAATACATAAAGTAAAATAAAAATAATTTTTTTTTCTAATATATATTGTGATTCGAAATTTTAAAAACGGACATATATTATCCAATTGATGAAAAATGTGTGTTCAACGTTCCACATAAACTAAAATATTTAGACAATGATTCAGAATTATATCATAAATAAGATCAACATTAATAAAATAAATGAGATTTTTGGCGGGACGGGTTTGACGGGACAAGTTTTTGAATCAACAATAAAAAAAATTAAAATATCATTAATTCGCCGGATTAATTTTTTTTTTTAATACCACCAATATTAGACATATCAAATTAGTCTCATTTAGAAAAGATTGTATAAAACCAAAAATTGTCTCGCGGTATAATGTTACTTAATAACAATTGTGAACAATAAAATATAAATTTCTTAGAGAATGATACAATTTGCAAACTTTTATATATAATAAATAATCGTTAAATTTTTAAAATTACTACTTTTAGAAAACAAATCACGGGACCGGTTAAGAAATTACAAGACGGGTATATTTCGGAAAGGAGTTATATGGTGGACGAGTTTGATTCAATATTTATAAAATTTTGAAATATCATTAACATGCCGCTTTAATACAGATTAAATCTTCATTTTATTAAAATATAAATATTTTAGAGAATGATACAATTTGTAAACTTTAATATATAATAAGTAATCATTAAATTTAAATCACACTTTTAGAAAACAAATCATGGGACGGGTTAAAAAATTACGGAACGGAATATATTTCAGAACGGGTTTATATGGAGGACGGGTTTGAATCAATATTTATAAAATTTTAAAATATCATTAACATACCGTTTTAATACGGGTTAAATCCTCAATTTATTAACAATTGTCCCATGGACTCGTGGTATACCGTTACTTAATAAAAATTGTAAACTTAAATAAGGAGATACAATCTTCAAAATTTTCTAAATACTAACTTTAAAAAATAAATCATTCCGCGGTACACTGCGGGTTAAAATCTAGTTTTAGAAGTAATTTGGAAAGATTTCAGATATTTAAATGAGATGACCGATCTTTTTTTTTTAATTAGAAATTAATGAATAGTTTTTTTTGTAAGAATATTTTGTTTTTATATCAAACCGTTAGTTAAATAATATAAAGTTTAAATTGGACACAAAATATATAAATGTAATAACATATGATATAACCAAAAGGTTCCAAAATTTGTACCCTTTATATTAATCTATAATATACACAATAAATTTATGATTAATCATAAAATTAATCGATAAATATATGAAATAACTAGTTTTGATATGTCTCTTTAACCAAAATTTGTGTGCTTAAGTTCATATATATCAAAAGTATCAAAACTAAATGTAATTTCTCTTCGTTTTTCGTTGTTTTTATTTTCCTGACAAAAGGTTGACAACTTTGACATTCATCTATCACATTCGATGATGTTTTCCTTTTCGTTGTTTAATCGGGATGTTCCCGACTTTCACATTTTGAGTAGTCAAATACTGTGTCCGTTGCATTACGAAAATCGAATAAAATTTAAATAGGTTGTATATTAATGTGAGAGAGAAGTTTCCTCTATCGTTTTCATGTAGGTATGATGAAAAACCAAATTCTTGGCAAAGAAAACAAAACCTACATTCAAAGTTTTGATCTTTGCATGATAATTTGAATAAATATCTCAAGTGACAAAATAGTGAAATACAATTACGGGCACTCAATTATTGAGTATCCCGAACTTTTATACGTGGCGGTTTCATCCATATATATTTCCTCCACGTAGTATGTGCATGCAAAAAAAGAGGAAAACGTATAAATCCATTAAGTTATTGATAAATAGAAATGGTTAATCACTAATCTGATCTGTTATCTCTATTCATGAATGTCAAGAAAACTATATTAGGAGGGAAAGCTACGTGTCGGGCACATATTCATTTGACCAAAGTCGTTGAAACCTTCCCAAAAACTAGGTCTGCTTACTCTTATCTTTTAGCTTGAAATAGATTTTTGTTATCCAAAAGAAAACTTATGCTAATAGATATTAGGGATTTATTTAATTTTATACATTTATTTACAAAACTTAAGCTGGACTAAACAATTTAGAAGAAGATCATGCATGTGCCATGATCTAGCTTAAATTTTTCTTAAACCATTACTCAGATTCCCTCAAGAAGAAAGTCAAACTTGTCTCCTATTTTCTTTTGTTTATGACTTTATTCTGATAAAATGTTTTTGTTTGTTTGTTTGTTTTACACAATAGTGTAGATAAATACATAACTATTGAGACATAAAGACATACATATATGTATATGATGTATATTCACTTTCTGTAGGTAGTGTGATAAATTAGTGTATAGTATGTAAATTTATACTACATTCTGATTCTACCGACTTTGAGTAATTAAATAGGGAAATTCGAAATAATTCGATTAATATTTTTGATTGGAGAGGGAATCAAAATCTTTGAGAACATGACAAAATATTTGAATAGAAGATACTTATTTTGACTATATGTTGGGAATAAATTGATTTGGTTAATCCAACAATTAGTTAAGAATTTAGGAAAGAATGAAATGTTCTCTATTAGCCATTTAATTACTTCATCAAGAAATAATTAGTTTACTAACAGGGGATTTACGAGAGAAGCAGAAAACACATGAGGCACATGGGAATTCCGTTTTAAAAACAATTATAGTAATTAAATTATAAGAATTCGGTTACATGAAAATTGAATAATAATAATAATACTAATAAGGAGTGATGACATGTCAAAGTAAGTAAGGATTCTTAAATTATACCGTTAAAAATGGTTAAATGTTTATAACTGGTCAAAGTAAGGATTCTTAAATTGAGTGGTCAGTCAAAGTTTATAGTCACCATACTAACATGTCATCACTCATTGTTTTGTTTTTTTAATAAGCACTTGATTAGCCAACAAATATATAATACTTCCTTTATTTCGTTTTAATTGTCGTTTAAGGTTTTCTCATACAAATTAAAAAAAACATTAAATTTTCTGTTTTACCTTTTATTAATATATTTTATAAAAAAATTCATTGGCCGAAACATTAAAACAGTAGGGATGAAACTGAAATTTTTACCAAACATTTGCATCGAAAACCTAAAACGACAACTATTATGAAACAAAATTTTAACTCTAAAACGACAAGTAAAACGAAACGGAAGGAGTACTATTTATACATAAATAGAACCAAAAGGAAGAAAAAAATGTTTTTACGTTATTTTTTCTTGCACCATTGTGTTGATCCATAAATAAAAGCTTTTTAAACGTAGAAAAACACGAATATATGGAGTCGAACTCTGATAAAAGGAATACGTAAGTGAATATGTATAACCATTTGACTTAAATCACTTTATCCAATTAGTTATAGAAAGTGAACATACTATACAACTAACTATTTTGTCCAATTTTGATACATTTTATTAGGAAAAGTAGGAGCTAAGCCGTTGTACGAAGTGGTAGGCCATTAAAGCCATGAGGGTCGATTTAGTTGAGTCCACATATAAAGGAACAGCTAAATTGGCCCATTAGTGAGATTGACATTAAGTTCAAGGTGGGCATTGGTTTAGGATCCGTGCAGTTTTTTTTTTTTTTTCCCTAAAATAACTAAGAGGTTATCGACATAAACCTGTACATTTTATTCAGGCCAAGAACCAGCGTATTTTATATGATCCTTTCCCAAATGTCACTCAAACCGACCATTAGGCTTTGTCCGAAATATTTTACCAATTGACTTATTGACACTTTGTATCACTATTTTGCTTTTATCATATGATTCATATTATTAACAAATAATAATATTGTTCTAATGTTTAAATCGGAAGAATCAGATCTAACTAGAGGACTGAGGACCAGAGCCGTCCCAAATATTTAATAGGCTGCAAGCAGAGAAAAAAATTTGGGTCTATTTTAGTGAATAAAGAAAATAATAATAATAATAAATAACGAAAAAGAAGGGAGTTGGATTCGAACCATTGACCTTTTGACGCATCAAAGAAGCACAACCAACTTTGCTATTGAAACTTATGGCCGAAATTTTATTTATTGTAAGTAAGACCGCAAGCACGGGCTTGGCCCGCTTGTACTCATGGCCGGCTCTGCTGAGGACATATGATCACCATGAACGGTTGTTCAAAATATTCTACGATAGATAACTCGATTATAACACAGATTTTCTACGATAGATAACTCTATTATAACACAGATTTACGACGAGCGGTTCTCGATATACTACATATATCGTAGATAGCTTTATATGTAACATACATGATATATTGATATGAGAAATGATTCTACATGCAGTACACTGGAAACTTCCATCAAGTTGCACTTGCACTATATATAGTCCAAAGAGGTTATATATTGAGAAGGAAGAGTACTTAATTGTGATCATATCTTGGGTCAAACAAGAAACCAATATTATGATTTATGAACTATATATGACAGCTTTCACTACTGAATGGATATAATGCGTGCGCTTTGTTTCATCGTCAAAGTGTTCAAACATACACACGTATTTGAAGCCACCTTGGAATTTGGGCACCAAGGCATGAATTAATAACAGATAATCCAATAGGGTGAAAATTTTACAGTTGTAAATTGGTCCAGTAAGGGGGTTCTCTTGGTACCACAATAAATCTGTTCAACGCGTTACGTATATATTTTCCATATCGCATTCAAATTTGAATAGTAATACATATGTTTTAATGTTTTGAAAGAATATGAGATGTTGAAAGCGCATGATGATGGCTTCATATGTACCTTTGAGCATGGCAGCCATAAGAATGTCATGTCCATGAAACATACCAGCAAAAATAATAAAAGGAAACCTCCAATCGGGACAATGTTTGTCCAATCGCACCCGTCCTTCGAAAACTTTTTATCCGTTGATCCCATCCAGAGAGATCTCTTTTATCCCTTGAACCATCTTTCTTAGATCAATACACGCAGATTGAGCCACAAATCATTTTTTGAACAAACCCAAAACTCCACTTTCCCCCTTCCCCATTTCTGGACACTCTATAGGCAGTCGCGTAATATGATTTGTGGTGAACAATCTCTTCGAATCTAACAAGAGCAGCCGAAAGCCTTCAGTCTTGACAATGTTATTATTTTAGGCCTACCTATTTACCCTTGAGAGCCACCATGGAGAACCTGATCCTTGACCATATATACGAGAAGTGACGATAAATCCGTCTCCTGATGGTAGAACATCTACTTGTGTTCGCCAACATAGTAGTATATGACAACAAAGAAAACTATGTTACCAAGATTACAACCTTTAAGAAAAAAAATCTGGTTTATTGCTTTAATGTTTTTTCACACGTATTCATTCGAAATATTTGACAACAAATTCTACCAAAAAAGAAAGTGAGAAGAAATAGACAAACGAAGAGTTTTATGTTCAAAACAATAACCACTTAATAATAAGTCATATAATGGAGCTGTTCTTAAAAGCTTTGTACAACAAACAAATAGATTTTCAACTTTCCAACATATAACCATCGCTCTAAAACTTTTTATAAGAAAACAAATGAAAAATCTGAGGTCAAAAATAATAAATGAAAGAATAGTTGAGAATTACAGCCCCAAAACAAAGATGAATTTACACTTTTTCCCAACTTCTTTCCTTTTGGTTCAGGAAGGTCCCTCCTCTTCCACCTCAAACTAAAAAAAAATCACAGAGGAAGAGCTTTTTCCAGAATCTGAGCTTCTCAACTTTCAGGAACTTAGTGCAAGAATACAAATGCTGGATTTTCAAGAAGTTCTTCTGCTGGTTTGATTCCTACAAATTCCTTCTCTTCCATCGAACTTGAAATATCATCGATTGAGAAAGGAATGCTGCCAAATTAATAGTACCAATAACAGTTAGTTGTAAAAGATGGATCTTGGATTATTTTAAAACCGTAAAACTTCTCAAGTGTTTATGCTTTCTTTGCTATCAAACCATAGTTTTACCTAGAATCATCATCCAACAAGAAGGAATCACTATCTGCATCATTGGATTCTTCTGTCATGAGTGCCCGCATACTTGATATCACCTGCAAGAGAGTTTTGAATTTTGTTCAGCATCTACAAAGGTTCCAAACTGAACAAGGAAATTGATTTATGTCAAAACAGTTTTAGGTACTTCTTGTGAGACACTTCGGGTGTTATAGCTGTCGTCCCAGTATAAGGTGCAAATTCGGTAAAGCTGCTGGACACTGAGGACCTGTAAAAACGAAAAAAAAAAAAATGTTAGGTGATAAGAATGACCATCAAATATGTTTCTAGAAACTTAAAAACAGAGCCTTACCGGGCAAAGATCGTTTGCTATTTCATCGTATGAGATTCTGTATTTCTGGTGGATAACCTGCAGGCGAAAAAAGAAAAAGAAAGTTATGTTATTGTAGTTTAAAAGTAACAACGATTATCAAGAAACAACTACAATTTTCCATATGGACCGGCATGAGTTCAATCGAAAACTGTCGTTAAATAGTCAACAAGAATGTAGGAAGCACAACATACCAGGAACCCAACGGCTTGTCTAATATGTTTCAGTTCTTCCCAAGACGGCCCAGAATACTGCCAAGTCACAGAAAATAAAATTAATTTTGATAGAACGACCTGAAGAAAAATTAAGTATTCTTGTGAGAAAATCATTTCTCAGAAATTTTACTTCTTTGGCTTGACAACACCATAACTCTAGCTCGGCAAGCCCGGATTTTACAAATTCACCATTGCTAAATGTACAGCACTCTTTACGCAGAAGGAGACTGTAAGATACCAAAAAAGCAACGTAAGTGAGAACAGAATGCATAATTTTGTAGCAGGCGAATTAGAATTAAACCTACCTGTTGAAAAGTTGTACGTTGATGAAGGAGAAAGTTTGAGAGTATATCTTCTGGATGAGTACTAAAGGAACCTGGACATTTCATGTAACATATGAGAATTTATGTATTGAAGTGAGGACACACAGAGTACAATGACAATGGAACAATTTTCCTTACATGGTTTTCTTTCAATGTGACAAGAAGCGAATTGAGACCGTCGATAATGCTTTGCCAGTGAATTGCAGGAGAATCTTTTCCAAAGGACCTGCCAGATCTTAGCATCCCTCCTTTAGAAGATCTCGGTGCCTGAAGTTTTCATTTGGAAAAAACAAAATCTATCATAAAAGTGCAAGAAAAAACAATCATCACAGCATTAAGATACAAAGAATCCAGCAAGAAACCTGAATGCATAGAGAAAGTAAAGTTGATAACTCTCTCTTCAAGTTATCCCTAACCATCCCAAACATTTTCTCAACGTAAGCTGCAAGCTGTTGCTTGAAAAGCAGAGCCGGGTACTTCGCCTCCACCGGGCGTACCACTGCAAGAGCAGCAGCTTCAGCTGCAGCAGCAAGGTTGCCTGAAGCGGGTGACGAGCGGAAGCTCTGGTGAACAAGACAGGGAGAGAGGATAGTTAAGAGTCTGATATCGTAAACAAAAAGTTGAACCAAAACGTCATACTAACTCAATAAAATTGTAATACAAACCATGGCCATCCTTCCAAATAAAGAAGTTGAAGCAGGTGGCTTCTTGCTTTGTGTTGCTCCGCTGCCACCGGTTTTAAGACTTTTTTGAAGCAAAAATAGTAGTGCCGATGTGCTTGTCAACCAATACGCCAAGTGACGATTGTCATCCTCATTCTGAAAATATCAGCAGAACGGTGAAACTTCCTAGTTTAAGTAATTTTGATCATGCAAATAAATCTTTTATAATCCACATTTCAGATAAGCAAATGACACAGCCACTGCACAAAGTTCTTAAGACATTTCAACAGAAATTTTAATTTTGGACAAACCAATATCCCATCATGTGTGTAAATCCTACAATGAAACAATGTGAAGAAATGCATTCCCAATTACCTCAATCGCGGAACCAATCATCTGAATCAGACGATCAAACACATTAGTCTTCTCAGATTCGAAACACTTCCAGTGAAGTAGACACTTGTAAATCGTAAATGCAGCCACAGGTTTTCCATTACTGAAACCGATGTTGTCTTTTACACAGTCAATGAGAGCATCAACATTCATCTGCAGAGACAATACAAATCAAGTTAGCAGATTATTCACTAACTGCTGTGTAAAGAATTACTATGAAGTAGTTGGACAACATACAATTTGACGCTCTGCAGCAGATTTCCCAGCCTTGCCATCAACTGGTGTTGTAAATTCAGCTTCCTGGAAAAATAGACTCTACAGATTAAAAAATTGATGGAAAAATGCAAACAAAAAACGTCATGAAAACAGGTGATAGAGATAGCTGGTTGGAGGATATATACATTGAACTCGCTGTCCAAGTTTGTTTGGTGACCATTTTCCAAATTCTACAAACAGAATGAGGACGAAGTTAACATTTAATGGCCCGGTTAGAAGGCAGATCAAAGAACATATTTCAGAATTGCAGATAAATTTTCTACCTTAACAGGTGCAGTTGGAGGATGTCCTAGATTTGTCCTCGCAGGAGTGCTTAAGATTGTTTGCTGATGCATAATTTTCTTCTCAGCTTCCATGTCTAATATTTTCTCTTCAAGCCTGCAAATGAAACATCAGACATAATTCGAACAAGACAAATAAGAAATCACCACACTCTCTACAATGCTTCGGAAGGTTGGACTATTGCAAAGGATACCTCTGCATTGCAGTCTTCAACTTCACTAGTTTAGATTCAGCCTCCAATGCTTGCTTTAGTCTATCCTGGCTAATCTTGGTGGTCTCTTGAAGTTTTTTCTCTGTCTCATCGATTTTCATTTCCAGTGAACTCACCATACCCTGTATAAGACAAGCAATTCAGACAAAAGAAATAAATCGTTTTCAGCAGAGTTTGTCATCTGGAGAGATCTGTGTAGTTAGTATTCTCAAATATTGTGTATTTTTGCTTTTCTTCAGAACGTAAGCTACAAGTTCAGAAATTCTCACAAACCTTCAGCTTTTCATTTTCATTTGTGATCTTTTCCATTAATTCATGATCAACCACAGGAATCTCCTTAATAATCGGGGCAATCTCAGCAACTTTCTTGGCAGATTCACGTTCTTTAATAAGCAATGCCTCCATTTCTTTGCACTTAAGTTGCAATTCCTCCCAAGAAGACTGCGCTTTTGCACTTTCTTGTTTTTTGGACTCTTCCAGGTCAGTCTGCAATGTTGAAAGAGGATGAAAAACTCTCAATAAATTTCATAAAATGCAAGAAGGCCCTAAAAAAGTAAGGGTCAAATTTACGAGAAACAAAATGTGGCAGCTCTTCAAACAGCAATCTCACCCTTATCCGTTTCTCTAACTGCAATCTCCAGGTCAGCTCTTCAACTTGCTTCTCTAGCTTGTTCTTGGCTGCTTGGAGTGCTCCAGTTTCTCGAGCAGCCTAGGGGTAAAATGAATTAAAGAAATTTAGTTAAATTCATGCAAAGCACCATCTTTATAAGTGAGCCTCTGAAACAAGAGACCATGGAACAACACTAGACAAAGAAAGAAACCAGATCTCACCATCTTAAGCTTTCGAAGTTCTCCACGAGCCACTTTTGATCTCCATGCACATTGTGTCGTGATAGCTGCTTTCTTTAGTTTTCTGTAATGCAGTCGAGCCAAGTATCCACGGCACCAAGTCTACAATAACAATGAGCTTTACCACAATCAGAATATGACAGAAAAATAAGTGTTTTGCTGTTATTCAATAAGGACTCGATCTCCTGATGTATATTGGCGTTCTCTGAGCAGTAGAACTGGTAATAGTACCACACTTCTGTAATTTTGATATATAAGGCACCTGAATTATTATTGCAGCTTTCGTCTGCCTTCTGAAACATAGTTCGTTACGGGCAACCATACCACGCATACCAGCTTGAACCGAAATAGCAGCAGAATATAGCTCTGTGTACGCCTTCCTAGCCAGAAACCTACGTAAATCTCTCTGAATTTTTAAAGCAGCAGCTTCCCTTCGCATGCCTTCATATACACTTCTAGCGAGATAACCTGATAAAAAGGGAGGGAGACAAATAGGTTTGCAAGTTAGTCAAGAGTCTAATTTCTTAAAAAAAAACAGAATAATCCAATCATTTAGTCTAGATAATTTAATCCAATAATTTCTAAATAGAAATGTTCCGCAGAACATTAAAAATACCTCTGCAAACTGACTGAATTTGTTTAGCAGAATTTCGCAGAACGATGAAACTCTTTTTAGCAAGATATGATCGAACTTTTCTCTGAATAATGCTAGCTGATCTTCCCAAGACCTCGGTCCTTCGGGTATCCAAGTCAGCCATTTGTCCAGCCCTCAGAAAAACTTTTGTCTTGCCAATCTACAAAAGTAAAATGTCAATCCTCCACTATCAATGTAGCTCACACCAGCAGTAGAGGCAATGCAAAAAAAGTTTGATGAGGCAATTACCTGATACCCTTCGAGTCCCACTTTGTCTAGAAGTTTCTTGCAAGCAGCAGGGTCATCAGAGCTATTATAAGGACTCAGTTAAGACATGAAAATGAATATCACCCATTAAAGGAAATTCTATGAGTGGAAACATCTTACTTCTTTACCAACACTTCTGGAGCAAGAATACCAAATCTGGCCAAAAATTCATCAAAATGTTTCCTAGTAGGATAGCCAGCACAACTAATCCTGATTGCCTCCATCACTCCCTAAATTCATGAGCACAAACAATATCCTTCTTTCAGAAATAGAAATTTTCACTACAAACTGAACTACAAAATCGACAGAGAATATCATTCGCACCCCACAACGTAATTGCTGTAAAATGTTTTCGTTCTCAAAGATTCCAGGCTTCAAAAGGTTATTTGGTTTTATACAGCGAATATAGTGCGGCTCCGTGGTATTTAGAATCTCGAGCAACGATACCAATTGTTGCTGAAAAGAAGCACCAAATGTAAATAAGTGACAAAATTATTGATAAAACATGTTAAGTCGAAATTGGAAACCAAAATCAGACTTACCTTGAAACGGGTACCTATAGATGAGAATTTTGATTGTTTGGAATCATCAGACATTGGTGGGAACAAACTTGCTACAAAGGAACAGCTAGAAGAATTTAACAATGCCTGATGCTCGGCAATAACGTAATCTTTGTTCTTGTCCAGGAAAAGTTCAGTCTGATAAGTGACCTGGAACAATACCCCAATGGTTGTTAGACCATATAAATAATAACAGAACAACTACTGAAATTTCTTGGATTTTTTTTATTTTGCAAACATGAGAACCAATGAAAGTAACAGCTACTCACATCACCAGCATAATGACAAATTGTGAAGTCGCTACGAGCTAATTTTGGCTTGGTAAAGCGCTTGTGGTTTTTGAATGTCTGGTATAGCTTCTGTGCAAAAGTTTCATGCGTTGACCTTGGAAACATGCTGCACGGCAAAAGTCTCACTTCAGCTATGTTGCTCGAAAACAAAACAAGATTTGAGAAAGTATACTGAAAGGAATGGAAATAATAGGCATGACTCTTAGATTGCAGAATAAAAGAAAGGGTCAGCGGTTTGGGGTTCAGACTCACCAAGCTTCATCTAGCAGAGCAATAATACCACCAGGTTTCTGAAGAACACAAAACAAAAAAAAAACATTCACCAAGAATAAGCAATCGATGAAATATTGGCTGTGGGGCAAGAAAACTGGCAACAGGAGAGACAAATCGCCTTGAGAAAAGAAAAGAGAATAAGAAGGGATGGCTTGGTCGCTTAAGGAGTATCATAAAAAAATTATGAGTAAGCTAATAGGTCCATTGAACAGTGAGCATAAACATACAGAAAGGTATCATCAACCACAGACCTTTTCTATCAAGTCTAAAATATCTTGATTGTCTACGAACTCTATATAGCTCCAGTTGATTTCCTCTTTCTTATATTCCTCTTGCTCCATTTTAAAGACATGCTGCACAGAAAGAAGTTACACACCTCAGAACAATGGGGACTGCAGAAATTAAGAAAAGACAAATAATCGAAAAGTGAAAGAGCTTGTTCTAATCAAACCTGATTAAAATGCTGTTGAAGTTTTTCGTTGGTCAAATTGATGCAAAATTGCTCAAAACTGCAGTAAAACTTGCGATTGTAAGTACTAGACCAAAGAACAACAAGAAACAGTCATGAGTAATTCTTTAAAGTCAAACAATGACGCAGTATCAGTTGTTACTCTCCTAGCAAAACAAAGTAAGTCGGATAACCTCACCAGCTCACAATTTGATAGGGAGTAAAAAATCTCATCCGTCCATGTTAAAACAAGCACTAGCTTGAGTTGACTATGAAACTGATTAGACCCACATGTTATGGTGAAGTATCAAAGTTAGATCCACTTTATCAGAGAACCCCATCTAACCAATTATAAAAACAACAAGCATACCACTTAAGCACCTGTTTGTCTTGAAACTCTCGAATCCATAAATATCAAGAACACCAATCAAGTACTTTGAGTCATGATCTTGACCAATTGAGCTATTAATCTTATCAACAAGCCTGCAAAGACCATAAGGGATTGGTATAGAACAATGATGGAAAAGCACCATCGAAGCTTATTCCGTGAAATAAGGAGAAGCAGCTATTGAATATGTTCCTCAGGGTAGAATTGAGAAACTCACCAGTCAAACAACCTTGAGTACATGACTTTAGCCAAAGCATCTCTACTAAGAGTAGCAGCTTCTGGATCAAGAGTTTTTGTGATGGTTTCATCACGAGTTACCATGATACGCTTGCATAGAGAATCCTCAAGTGCCTTTTCATCGCAGCTGGAAAAGAAGACGATATAAATAAGGAAACCTACTTCAGTCCACAAATAGAAGAAAACAAAACAAAACCAACATTTTCCGCTCTATTAGTTGGGCATTTACCTGAGAAGCTCAGCTGCAGTTTTCAGATGAAACAAGGATTTATCATCTTTGGGTATCGATGAATCAATCTCTGCTCCCTTAGCAAATTCGACATTCCCGAGATGGAGAATGGCTGCCACGACGCTGAAAATAGCATCCTGAAACAAGATATCAGGAAAGGATAGAATCCGTTTACAGATGCAATATCGCAGCTTTGGCTAAAATCTGACTGTTGGAGTTCTGTGATGACTACCTGTTCCTCCGTACTGATCCCGACGACATCCATGGCCCGTCGTGTGGCATGATATTCCTCCGCATCATTTATACTATCCAACTCTAGACATTTAGACTGATTGAGATAGTGGTATTTTTTTGGTTCCTCCAGCTTGAATTTCTTCACATCCTGATAGTACAAAAGATAATTTCAGATAACAAGATGTGCGTTCGTATGTTACATTCTCCGTAGTGAATTACAAAACTTACTTCTTGGGGAGCAGCACAAAGCATGTAGAAACAGTGATAGTTTCTTTCAGGATCAGAGACCTGACAAACTCGCGATCGTTCCAACAAATAAGTTCTTATGGCAGCTCCTGATATCCTTCCCTTTTCGTCAAACTGAATCTCCACGAACTTACCAAAACGACTATAAAGTACACAAATATGTTAAGAAACACCCAAATCAAAAAAATCTCAATAATATAGATGAAAGAATGCGACTGAAATATGAGGTAACTAGGTTACCTGGAATTATTGTTCCTGACAGTCTTTGCATTTCCAAATGCTTCTAAAACAGGATTCGACTGAATAAAAGACACAATTAGAAGCTTATAAGAAACAGGTCAAAGCAATAAAAGGGAAAATCAACATCATATGCATATCGAAGTGAGCATATAGATGCTGATTATTCAGTTTGAATTAATATGGATGACTACTAGCATTATTTTTCTGAAGTTTCAGTTATTTGTTCACTCTACAGTTGCTCAAGAAAAGTAAACTCCGCTGAAATGAATATATGACCATCCTCTGAAGTCTGACGTTTTAGTTATTTGTTCACTTATCCAAAAACTTGATTTGACTAAATGAAAGTATAGATGATGCTTTTTTCACCTCCAACACTTTCTGTTCAACACTTCTTCCCTCAGCAGCAGCTCTCCCTCCCATGTAAGCAAGATATCTCATTAGCAACTTTGTGCTTTCAGTTTTACCAGCACCACTTTCTCCACTAACCAGTATAGATTGACTTACTCCATCATTAATCATCTGTCTGCATTAGAACGAAACGAGAAAGCAGGCAATTTCACATATAAGGATCACAACAATAACAAATAAAAGTAAAACAGTTTACCAATGTGTGTATTAATTACCTATATGCAGCATCTGCTACAGCGAATGGATGTGGACTCAGTTCTCCTAAGGCAGCTCCTTTATACTGAGCCATCATATGGCTACTATAAAGATGGGGAAGTCTTCTAAACGGATTAACAGCAATCAGTATGCTTCCTGTATAAGTCTGAAAGTAAATAAAAGTTTAGTCCTCGAATATGTTGAGTACATATATATTCGAAATCAATAGGAATTACTCACATAAATTTCATTTATATCATATCTTGAATGCAAATTCTGTAAAACTCCGGGTTCATGCAAATAAGCAAGTCTAGTCATATCATCCACTCCAGATGCTGGTGCTTCCACATCTTTAGGATAAGCATTAGAGATTTTCGTAACAACCTGAATTTTCCAAAAATAGAAAAAAAGAAATCAAAAACTGTTTTCTCAAAAACTTTCTTGTGATTGTACTTCACATGAGAAGCACACATACATGTTTCCCTGAAGTGCATAGAACTTTGATCTCATCGCCATTAACTTGTACAACTTCACCATCAATCCATGCTTCATCAGGATCCTCCACCCACACAAACGACCCAACTGAAGGATTGAAGTTAGCAACCTGTAGAAACAAAGGGTGTCAAAGGCCTAGTTCTCACGAACTGTCAAATTCATTTCACGGTTCACTTCCACAGAGTACTCATCGCATGCTTTTGAGCCTCAGCTTATTTGTCTCACAAGACTTTTAAATTACATTGCAACTGCCATTACATAAAATATATCCAAAATGATCTAAAACCAAGCTGAAGGAACCAAAATAAAAGCCTTGGACGATTTCATCGCCGTAAACGAGCAAAATCGGAAAAAGTTGCTCTAAGTTTGTTGTGGCAGGACAGTAGAATCAAGAAAGTTCCTCTCAGCTTGGAAAAAGGAACTAACAATTGCTTCTTGAGCTCTCACAAGCTCCTTAATGATAATCATAACTCTTTAAACAACTACATTTCAGACTATAAAATTTGATTTATAATCAATTGACCAAAACCATAAATAGCGAAAAAAAATCAAACAAGATTTAGACCAATCGTCAAACTCAAAAACAGACAAGTCGTAGTTGAAGTCAAATCTCTATAAATCATACAGAAGAAGACTTCAAAGTCATGCACAAAGCCATGATCCGAAATTAGATGCTCTTAAAATCGCTAAATTACCCCCAAAAAAAAGACAATAAAATTAATTTCCCCAAAATCAAACAAATCTTACCATTTCGTTTCGCAGATCAAAGACTTCAGATTTCTGGATCTAGATTGAATCAAATGACAACTTCCGAGCGAAGAACTTGAAGAAACTGAGATTTGGTAGAGAAGACAGACGAACTTTGCAAATCTAAACGCGTTTCTGGAAAAAATTTCCCCCCGAATATTTTTTGAGTATTATTATTTTTGTTTCTCTTTTTTTTTTTTTTTTTTTTTTGCTTTTTCCCTTTTCGTGCCTCCCTCCTCTCTTCCACTTTCTGTGGGGATTTGGTCTGAATTTTAATTACTTAACAGCATCAATTTGCAATTAAAACATTGATTAAGACATCTTATTCCCAATTTACCCCTTGATTTTGTATAATCACGGAGCTAGGTTTCAGACACGCTAAACTAATTTTGTCCGTTCGCGAAATATATATTTTTCTCAGATTAAATTTTGTTTTTTTTCTTCTAAATTTTTGTTCTTGACGTCAGCAGACTTATTATATGATGTTCATGTGGGACAATTTAAAACACAGTTTATATATTTTTAATCCATTTTTTTTTTGGACAAAGATATAAATATAATTAAGATATTAACATAACTAACTAATACACCGAATTCAACAAAAAAAAGACATCATACATATTGTGATTTTTTTTTAATTTTTCATTAGTACTTTGTTCACATGGTACACGTAAAGTACGACGGTGTCACACACACAAACGAGAATCTGACTTGGAATTTCTCGAAACATATTTTATTTCACTTTCATACAAAATAAATACAGACGCATTTAAAAGACTTTTTAGACGTAAAGAAGACAATGAAAATTACGGTTATGCCCCCAAGAACGTTGCAAGGTTTGGATCAGTACGAAATGGAAGACTAGTTCGAGCTCCTAAACCTCTGCAGCAGCAAGCAGCCTACACAAATCTCAAACGCAAATCCTTCATTCACCAATTCTGATCATAACGCGTTTTGAAAATAGCGTTTGAATAAAAGAAAAAAAGAAGACGCAAACTTACGACTCGAGATGCAAATGTCAACATTTCCTCAGTAGCCATATCTGTGCACAAACCTGTAAAGAATTGGAGTCGGTTAGATTCGGTTTAAATACGTTTGGTTTACTACGGTTTAGTGAAAGCGTATTACCATAAAGCAAAGCTCCCGTAAACGCATCTCCAGCACCAGTTGTGTCTATAAGTTCCGATGAAGGTATTTTCTCAGCTGTTACTATAACCAGTCTCCCTGTAACATTCCCTGTCAGTCTAGTCACTAGCTGAAAATGGTAAGAGAAATGAAGATATTTTCATTAAATAAAAGTGGAACTTGTGAGAAATTATGTATCTGAAGACGTTATTTACCGATGAATTGCAGACAGGTAAGACACTTGTAAAGTCTGTGCTTTGTTTCAGAGACTCGTTTAGTTCATCTATGTCTGTCTCTTCTTCCGACCCTGAAACCTCTGTAGTTACAGAAACGGAAAGTTAGCATGTACATAGATTTCGAATGATATCTTGACCAACTATATGACTAGTTGCTAGCTTAGAGCCTTATACTCAATTACTCATTCTTAATAAGTTGGTTCTATAAGGTTTCAATACTACCCTTAAGGTTGTATAGTCCTACTGTCCTCGTATTTGTGAGTACCACCCTCAATGTTATGCAAGATTATATAGTCCTAATATATGTCGGGTTCATTCGTTTCTCATGAAAGGAACATGCAATTGTATGTGACAAGTAAAAATATTGAAACAGCAATGGCCATTTATGGAGAATATCTGTGATCCTAAGTCAAAACCTGTGATCATTGGAGAATCGTAAATAGGGAAAATCGAGAATTACTTACCATTGGAACATCTTTCGAGCATCACACAACCGTGTTCCCCCAAAGTCATGATCACAAATTTTAGCTTCGGTAATCTTATGAGCATAGAGAGAAGTGCTCTGGGAGATGATGGTGACTCTGTCCATTGCTGTTTTTATCCGATCAAATAAGTCCACCATTAAGGATTCTAATCATTCTATAAACCAAATGTGATACAATTTTGATGCAAGATCATGTCTAACTGGTTACAAAACCAACACATTGTCGGAGTTTTAGGTGTCATAAAAAGTACATGAACCTTCTAGTTCATCAGAAGTTTTCATAGGTTCATTTAAGCTCTCATAAGTTATAGATTTCCAGGTTTTAAAAAACTTTCCTCAATCTTTATAACCACAAAAAACAAATTTCTGGTACCAACATTTAGTCATATACTAATTAATCGCACTATCATCAATACAGAGCTTTTTAAGAAAGTGGTATGTAAAGTTTAAGAAAGTGGTATGTAAAGTCTATTTGATATGATTCTCTAATATTCAACACCACAACCTATGAACCAATTGATCCGTTAATTACAGAAATGTTCCGAGAACACTCTCACCTGAGGGAAGTTAGTAGAGCAAATAGCATAATCAGCCAAGTCAAGGAGCTCATCTAGCCCTGCCCTTTTTTTCTCTGCATTAATTAAGATTGATATATTCTTGCTATGTGCCTGCATAAAAACCATAGATGAGTCAGAAAGAGCTGTAACATACATAAACAGAACTAAGTAAAACGCACAAATGTGAGTCCAAAACACACCAAAGAGAGCATTTGTCACCTTTTGTGCAAGAAGCAATTCGGCTTCACGGGACCTTCCATTTACATATAGAACTCTTACTCCATCAAGAACATCAAAAAGGAGAGATTCCGTAAGGTCATCTGGGAGCAAAGGAGGATATCCTGGAGTGTAAATACACGTTCGAGTATTCCTACAAATTTGTTACAAGAATAGTTTCAAAACAATAGGTAACTTTAAAATTTGCTAGAAATTTGTTATATCATGCTTTTTTTCTAGATTTAGCAAAATAGAAAGTTCAAAATAAGATCACATAAACACAACATAACAAAAGACCATGTACTCACGTTTGGTTATCTACAATGACGTAATTAAAATGTGAAGCTCCGTCTTTAGCATTCTGAGACGATGAGAAAAATAAAAAGTTTGTGTTTTATGACTACATTGAATTGATATACATTGTATCAAAAAAACTTTGTTTATGATCTTACCATACAAAACGAAGTATCCACACCGCTAGATTCGAGTTCCTCTATCATATAACGCCCGTGAGAATCATCAGCAACCTAAAGCAAATATCTAATTCAGTTGTTTTTGGTGATTCAAGGGCTACATTTTTGCAGTTTATGCCTCTAATTTTTCAAAAAAATTTTATAACTCAGGTGATCCTAAAGGTTTTCTAGGCCCAAAGACTAATCTCCAAATCAAAACAAAGAAACAGTTTCAAAGATTAAACGAAAACATTGTTTATAACCTTAGCTAAAATTCGAGAAGGCAAACCCAAACGAGCAACACATGTTAAAGAATTCCCAGTGTTTCCACCTCCTTGGACCTGAAAAAATGAACCATAGAAATGAAAATCTCCAGAAAATGAAATAAAGTCAACGACGAATAAACAACAGATGATCTCGTTCATCGACCTTGAAGCTCGTGCCTCGAATCTTTTGATCGGGAATTGGAAAAGACGATACTGTGACTAAGTAATCCAGACAAAGTTGACCACAACCAAGCTACACAATTGCAGAAAATCTAATTCAGTTTTATCAATTCATGAGAAGAAAAGAGAGAAAAAGAGATACGCACGACGATTGGTTGGCCGGGAATTGCGTCGTCGGAGCAAGATGACATGATCGGAGCTCCGGGAATGTGTTAAATTCGAAGTGGCAGAGAGAGGGAGTGGGATTCGGTATTTATTGGAAAGCAAGAATTTTGGTTTGGTTTAACCGAAAACCAAATCGAACCGGAATTAAATTAGGTGGTGACTGAAACGAAATTTCCAGGATTTAATTTTTTTTTTTTTTCTGGTCTTTTGCAGTGCATTTTCTTAGACATAAAAAATAGTATTAGGCAACTTTTTGGGTATTTCATGGAATTTCCCTAGTGGAATATAAATTGGATGATAAAGACTAACCATAAAAGACCAAACATCATCAAATCATCAAATATTATACAACAATCAGAGACCACAAAATTCAATTATATGTTTCATGAGCACCTTTTTCTTTGTCATTATTTGAGAGTAAGTTTAGGTTCGATATTTTAAAAGACCAAAGACCCAAAACCATTTTTTAATTACTTGTATGCTTTTTCGTTTTTCAGTTATTTACATTAGCTCAAGGTGTTCGAATATTTAGGTTGGTTCTAATTGGGTTTCATTCTGTTCTATTCTTTAGAATCTATATAGGTACCGAGAAAAACATTTAGTTCAAATTTTATTCTGTTCAGATAAATTCTAATAATCGACTGAATAACTGAGTAGGAATAAAAAAAATTCACGTATTTTTCAGTTCGATTCTAAAATATCCTAATAACCAAAATATTTTGGATATTTGTTTTAGATATTTCAGATTTTTCGAATGTTTTGTTGGATAATTTTCGTAAATTTTGTTCGGTTGTTCGAATATCTTTCGATTATCCAAGTACCTGGAATATTCAATTTGATTCCGATTTTGGTATTATTTAGTCCGCATATATTATCCAAAGTCAGAGCTAACTTATACAGGGCTTTAGTATATACTAGTATTACGTACGGGGCAAAACTTTAATCAAACTTACAGATAAACCAACTAATTTTTTTCTTTACCACTTCAATCTTAAAAGATAAATCTCTGTCACATGTTGTTATATTAACAAAATAAAAATCAATTTTAATGTATACCTTAAAATGTGGGTTTGTTCTTGAGACAGCGTGAAGAGTTTAGGAGTGCAGATAATTGGTGGTGTTTTGGTCAGTATAGTTCATCGTCGTGGCCATGGTGTTGTCTTCTTGAGTTTGAAGCATGGCACCACCAAGTAAATACAAAGTTTATGAATTCACTGTAGTTAAGCTTTTACTGAGGCTATGTTTTGAGTTGTTAAATGCATCTTGATCTGCTATAAAAAATTTAGCATTTCTTGTAATCCTGAAACAAAACCTCAATGAAAATATAAACGGATGAGTTATTATAAATCATTTTTTCCAAGCAAACATCACTTGTAGAAAGAGTTTTCTCTGCAAAACAGGGTATACACGTAGACAAAAGTTGTGTGTTTTAAACAAAGTCTAAATGCAGACAAAAGTGACGCTCTTATTAATGTTTTTCAACCTTCATATTACTACATGTACCACCAGGGGCGGACCCAAAATATTTTTTTACCCGGGTCAAATTGCTATAACATTATATCATTTAACCAAATTATGCTAGATTTAATTATACAAACCCTATGATTCTAACAAGAAATTTTAAATTTTAGGGAGGTCAGCTGACCCTCCTTTGATACACGTGGGTCCGCTACTGTGTACCACCACAATTAAAACTTGCAATTTATTTGAACACAACAAAAAAAACGTCGAGAATGGATATATCTGTTGTTTGTTACTTTGCTAAGTTTTAAACTCTTAACATCTTAGCATCATACTAATAGACAGGATGGTAACAGAAATAGATTTTTATAGAGTTGAACAAACCAACTATTGGTTTGACAATAAAAGAAAATAGAATTGGATGAAACTGTATAGATCATAAATCAAAAGGAGGCTCTGCTATCTAAGGTTAGAGCAGAGTAATTCACTTCGGGTCATAAATAAGCTTCACATTATTTGGTACTAATTGAGATTCAAGTACCTGTAGATAAGAACATCTGTTTGGGGTGATAGATTTCTGTCTGAAAGTTGTCGGAATGAATTTCGATTCAAAAAACGGCGGCGTAATTATAAACATCTTGAACATAAACCTGCAAATCCAAAAGTAAAATCAATCATGTAAGACGGGAACAAATTGAGAAATAGAGAATTTGATGATTATAAAAACGGCGATTAACAAAATAAGCATACAATTATAGATCTTCTCAGTGCAACGACTATTCTTCGTAAAGAGATGAATAAATACTACATGTTTGTGTGCCAGAACGTATATACACAAAATTACCATCAAAAGGTCATTGATTTGAAATATGTAAAAGATTTTGGGTGCATACCACTAAGCCAATGAACGGGAGATAGTTCTTTTGATTGTGGTTTGGGGAAGCCGCTTCTTCAGGATAGAAAATGCATGACATAATATATGATTTTGAATATAAATATTGTTAACATGAATATGAAACTTATTCATTTCATAAGTTTTTTTTTTTTTCTCTTTTCTGAATTTTCTAATATTATGTTTTAACTACAAGACAATATATATTTGTATTCTTCAACTACAACCAGAAAAAGTTATTATATTCTAGATATTTGTAATTTTTATAGAAATCAAAAGCCTTTTTTTTTTGAATTGACTGTAAAATTGTATTCAATCAAAAAAATTGTTTACTTGTTTGAAAGGAAGTAGAAGAATTTTGAAGCATAAATCAATGTTTACTCTCTATTATACACCATAAAACGTGTGGTAAACTACACTCTTAGAACTCCTTTGTACTAAATCGGTTTCGAAAGCCATTTCAACATAAATATTCCGAAAATATTATGTAGATTGTAGAGGAATATGATACATCCATCTTGAATATTTCTGTTGGAATTTCCTAATGTTCCAACTCTTTTTTTTTTTTTTTTGAATATCCAGATTTTCAAGAACCATAATACTGTATATATTTTGCATAATTATAGAAACTGAAATTATTAAAACAGAAAAAAATCGAGGAGTTTTCAAAAGATTTGGGAACTATCTTTTTGCAATTCTATTAATATAGAAAATCAAAAATATCAAATATATGACCAACCATTTAATGATTGTTATTTTCAGACATAAAAAAAAAATGAAAGATCATATATAACTAACCGTATAGCCCTTAACGATAGGACTTAACGATATAATAAACACTTTGTTTTCGACCTCTCTTCTCCAAAAACAACATCGCCGAAATTAATTGAAAATCCGGTGAGACGATTTTGAATTCACTCCTTCCTTCTTCTTCTTCCTTTTCTTCATTATCTCAATTGAGCTAGTTTTGGTATCACTCCTGACGAAATTTGAATCTCTCTGCCATTTTCTCTTCTCGCATCTGTGCTTTGGAGCTGTATATGTTTCTCGTGCGACTGGGCTATTTCGGGAAAGATTTAGGTGTTTCTGGGTAGTCACTGCTGACCGATTTCTGTTAAATGATTGATTCAGATATTTGAATTCACATCGAAACCAAATCTTTGCTTTGGGATTGAATACTGTTTTTTCTTAGCATTAATTTCGTTTTGGGTGAGTGATTTGATATTTAGAGGGTTAATTTCTGATTTGGTGATATTTTGAGAATTTTGGGTTCTTTATTATTATAATTGGTAGCGGGAAATTTATACGTTCCTTTGTGGACCTTTCAACTTCTGAATGTGGAAAGATTTTTGAGAATCTTAGAAAGTTATCATCATCCTTACGTAAGAGTGATTCCATATGGAGAATGGGTTATGGGAGGTTTTAGGTTCAAAAGGGTTGTTGAAGAAACACGAATTCATTAGGATTTTGGTTCAATGCTTATACTCTTTAGGATTCAAGAACTCTGCTTCTTGTTTGGAAATCGAGTCGAACATCTCGTGTAAATCTGCGGATTATGAGTCTCTTGAAAAGCGAGTTTTGAGTGGTGATTGGGATAGTTGCGTAGCGGTTCTGGACAGGATTTTTGATCATTCCAAGGATGATACGAGAAACACGGCTGTATATTTAGTGTTTAAGCAATGTTTGTTGGAGTATTTGAAACGTGGGGATGTTTCTTTGGCCTTGAATGTGTTACGGAAGCAAGCTCCGATGTTAAGGATGGGGAAAGAGAAGATTCACAGGCTTGCTTGTGATATTGTTTATTCGAAAGAGATGGAGTCCGGTGAAGTAGACAGCTGTTTGGTTCAGGGTTTGAGGAAAAAGTTGTTGGTTGAACTGGAGAAGTTGATTCCCTTGCCAATTGTTATTCCTAAGAGAAGGTTGGAACATTTGGTTGAGACTGCTGTGATGGACCAGATTGATTCATGTCTCTATCATAACTCATGGGATGCAGTATCACTTTACAAGGATCACTGTTGCGGTAGAGATCAAATTCCTTCAGAGACAGTCCAGGTGTTGTTTTCTGCCTTAGTAAACCATATGTTATCATTTTCATAAACTTGTTAAATTTCTTTACGATGATAGACGGATATGGTTGCAATTTGGTGGACAATACACCAGAAATTCATGTCTTCTGGATTGTTGTTTATGGTTCCTATAGTTTCTCAATCTCTTATTATCTTACAGATTTTGATGGCACACAAAAATGAAGTCTGGTTTGTGCAATTCTCTAATAGTGGCAAATATCTGGCCACTGCATCAAGCGACTGTACAGCTATAATATGGAAGGTAAATATCTTAGACCATTGGTTTCTCTTATTTTTGCCTTATGTCATTGAGAAAGAGACCAGATGAATTAGCTCTGATGGGTAAGAGAACCTTATGAGGTTTCTTCTTGTATATCTCTTCACGCAGTGAGGTGGAAAATAAATAAATTAAGGAAATAACATTTGGATGTCTTGGCTTGAAAGCTTGGTATATAAGGTAGAAAGCCATTTGTGACAACAAAAAGGGACAATAACTTTGATATTGTAATTCATAGTGATTTGTCGTTTTGAGCCATGTAATTAGCTTTTAGTACTTCAGGGTTGTGTGTATTTCTTTAGTTTTCTATGATAATTTTGAGACGGTGTCTTTAAGGACTAAAAAAGTTATTTTTGGTCTTGTGACAGATCGATATAATTTTGTATTGGACTTAAACTTCTTCTTTCAGGTATTAGATGATAGCAAAGTCGAACTGAAGCACACGCTTGAGAGCCACCAAAATCCAGTTTCTTTTGTCTCTTGGAGCCCTGACGATACTAAACTGCTTACATGCGGAAACGCCGAGGTTCTTAAGCTATGGGATGTTGACACAGGTGTGTTGAGACACACATTTGGAAACAACAATACTGGATTCACTGTCAGCTCTTGCGCATGGTTCCCTGACTCAACTCGGCTTGTCTGTGGCAGTTCTGACCCAGAAAGAGGGATTGTAATGTGGGATACTGATGGAAACGAGATCAAAGCCTGGAGAGGAACGAGAATTCCAAAGGTTGGTATTGGTGAAAAGATTTGCTTATCCTTGTTTTGGTATTCAAATACTTGAAATTCGAAATGCACAATTTCCTAATAGGTAGTGGATTTGGCTGTGACGCCGGATGGCGAGAGTATGATTACAGTGTTTTCGGATAAAGAGATCCGGATCTTGAATTTAGAGACAAAAGTCGAACGTGTAATCCCTGAGGAACAGCCAATTACTTCCCTTTCGATTTCTGGTGATGGAAAGTTTTTTATAGTCAACTTGAGCTGCCAAGAGATACATCTTTGGGATCTTGCTGGAGAGTGGAAACTACCATTGAAGTTCTCGGGTCACAGGCAGAGCAAATACGTGATACGGTCATGTTTTGGTGGGTTGGACAGTTCGTTCATTGCCAGTGGAAGCGAGGATTCACAAGTAAGCACACAACATACATATCTGCAGACCGACTCAGTTTCTTTCTGGTTGATTTTTCACTGAGATTGATCTGTTGTCCACAGGTTTACATATGGAATCTAAAGAACGCAAAGCCGCTTGAAGTGTTATCAGGTCATTCCATGACTGTGAACTGTGTTAGCTGGAACCCGAAAAATCCTCGGATGTTGGCCTCTGCTAGTGATGACCAAACCATCCGTATTTGGGGACCGGGCAAACCGAACAAACCCGAGAACTGATTAGATAACCAGAAGGCGTAGTAGCTTTAAACCAGGACCTAGTTCTAGTAGTTCCACATTTGTGTATAGTTCATTTCTTTTGTTCCTTATTGGCTTTGCAGAACAATTTCTTGCTTTTTGAGTTTTGGTACACGGAGAACCGGATTTGAGATGACTAGATGAGACAGAGTTGAAACCAAACCGGTATAGGTGAAAAACGGAAACAAGCTACTATATGTGTCCGAGGGTTAGGTGGTCGGCAATTGTTTGTTGATCACAACAAAACTTAGCTAAGTTGTTTCGTTGGTCCTTTGTTACAATGTGGGTCCACCGTTATCTACTTTTTTTTTTTTTTTTTTCAGACAAGGTCGGTTCATAGCCAATTCGTATTGTCCGGAGTAACGCGAAATAGTGGAATAGAACTTCGGTGAAAAAGTAGAGTCAAATAGACTTAGCTACTTGAATAAAAACACATCCCCATGATCTACTATATTCCATATGTAAACCTGCTGGTTATATATATATATATATATATATAATTAAACTATACTAAACTAATACATAATTCGAAACATGGAATTTTACATCTTTCTATATTAAAAAATATTTGAAATGAATTTTAACAGATTCTTATATGTAAACTATGACTCTATTAAGTGATAAAATCTAAAAAATATTTCAAAAGATGATAAAATCTTCACAAACAATCACATGAATAGTTAAATCAAAATTAAAAAAAGAGAACTGATATACTCTCTTGGATCTTAAAATATTTTTGGGTAATAGAATTGTTCTTAGAAAAACAATGGAGATAGTTTCGAAATTGACGAAATTAATAGGGGTTAAAAAAAAAAAGGTTGTTTAAGATAATTAGGAAAAATAAGCAGCCACTGAGTGACATGATCACATAAACAGAGACACACTTACTTGAAATAGAAAAACAAAATGAGATCCTTTTAACAACAACAACAACAACAACATCTCACAGGTCTCTTAAGACGGTCCTAAACAAAAAACACAACTGTTTAGGTTTCGTCGTCGACGCGCTCATCAACAAAGTCCCAGACGAAGAAATTTAACCAATACCATATCTCGAGGGACGAAGCGCGTTACGATTTAGATCGGAGATCTCACCGAGATCGCCGGTGAATTAGGGTTTGAATTTTGGTTTCCAAGATGACTCAATCTATCTGTTCGTCGTCTCAAGATCAATCTTCTTCTCCTCGTTCTTTGATTCCGCCACGCAAATCGGCGACGAATTTTCACCGCCGCAGGTTTTTTTATTGATACTTGCTTCTCAATTATGGGAACTAGATTCGTCTTGTTTCTTTGTAGGACATTATAAAAGCTTGTTCAGGGAGATCACTGAGAATTTTGGTTAGCTTAAGGCATTTTTGGAAACTGGATCTTGAGTTTTCTAAATCTGGAATTGGAATTTGTTGTTTAGGGGGAGGAGTGTATTTAGTATGTTGGTTCAGAGGGAAATGTCACCAAATGCGAAGTTTGTACCAAGGAAACGGTGGGGGAAGAGTAGATGGTATACTGATTCTTCATGCGGAACCAACAGCGAGCCGTTGAGAGAGGCGGGACAAAGTCTTACTTCATGGTACACTTCATGTCTCTTTAGTTGCAAAGGACCTTAATGTCTAAGATTCTCATTGTAATTGGTGTTTCTTTATGAAGGGTTGAGGCAGAGTCATTGCAGCATTTATCTGCAAAATATTGTCCTCTTGGAGCTCCTCCGAGGTCGACTATTGCAGCGGCTTTTAGTTCTGATGGAAGAACTCTTGCTTCTACACAGTGAGTATCATGGAGAGGAGAGCTTTATTCTTTGCTTTTTGCCTTCGAATTCACACCTTTTTTTTTTGTTTTGTGTAGTGGTGATCATACTGTAAAGATTATTGATTGTGAAACTGGAAACTGCTTAAAAGTTTTGAACGGCCATCAAAGGACTCCTTGGGTGGTAAGTTTGAGAATGCTACCTCCCTTTTCTCAACTTTATTACGTATCCCTTTGCTGCGTTTGATATGTAGTACCTTTATGAACATAACTACGTATAGATAATTCAATCTCGGATAGTGAAAGGAATTTTGCTCATTCTTGTGGCATCTACTCTGTTGGTTGTTGAGGGGTGTTAAGTTATGCTTTTGTGGCGGTGTGTTGCATCGTAAAATGAACACTACTGCAACAAATTTAAAAGTGTTTCTGTTGTTGTTAATCAGATATTCACCTAGTTTAGTGTAGCAACACGTTACACGCCATTTATATCTAATGTTATTTGAGTTTCTACAGGTCAGATTCCACCCGCTTCATTCAGAAATAGTTGCTAGTGGAAGTTTAGATCTTGAGGTCCGCTTATGGAATATCACAACTTCTGAATGTATTAGATCTCATGTATTCTGTAAGTCCTAGGAATCAGAACACTGTGTTTCTTTTCGTAGTTCTGCCTACCATCTTACCAGTTTTAATTTCTTCTTTTTTTTCTCTTGCCAGATCGTCCTATTGCTTCTATCGCTTTCCATGCTGAGGGTGAACTACTTGCTGTTGCTTCTGGTCATAAGGTGAGTTTTCCCTTTTAAGTCTCCCATGGAACGCTAGCCAGTTGCAGGTGGCACCTCCTTTTAGAAAGATCTCATAAGTTTGATTCATGATATTTTGCAGCTGCACATGTGGCACTACAATAGGAGAGGAGATGAATCATCACCAACCGTTGTATTGAAGACGAGGCGCTCTCTGAGAGCTGTACACTTCCACCCTCATGGGGCACCATTTCTCTTGACCGCAGAGGTGAGCTACCTTATTGGGATTCATTTGGTTTTTGTTTTCCATTCTGCCTGCTTACATTCTAACCTTAAGTGGCAGGTGAATGAAATTGATTCATTAGATTCTTCAATGTCTAGAGCAACATCTATGGGATACTTGAGGTATCCGCCCCCTGCTATTTTGTTCACAAGCACGGAAAGCAATCGAACTAGTTTGGCAGCAGAACTTCCCCTTGTGCCACTTCCACACATGTCCGTGCCTGCACCTTCTGGAGGTGAACCAAGAATTGGTCAATATACTACTGGTAATACTGGTCAAATTAGTTCCCAATCAGGGTTTCAGAATCTTCAGAGCTCTTCGGAAAATGAGAACAGAACATCGTCTCTTCCTTTTCCCTTGGCTACATCCAGTGGTCCTTTTGTTTCAAATAGTGTTCCAGGAAATTCTCCTAGCAATATACTTTTTACCCGAGCTGGAGATAGAACTCCTGCAGTTGATGGCATGAATGTAGATGAAGCTCAACCTGTTGGAAGAAACGGAATTCCTAGCCAAGTTTCAACTCGATCTGATTTCCCTGAGCTTGGACAGATTCGGCAATTATATCACTTTAGGGATAGAGTTTCCTGGGAGTTACCTTTTCTACAAGGATGGTTGATGGCTCAAGGTCATGGTGTTTCTAATCCAGTGGTTCCTCCTACTGGCAGTAGTAATCATGGCATCGCAGCTCCATCTTCAACATCTCGTTTATCAACAGCCAGTCTGGAGGCTGCAGTAGCGTTATTAGAAATCCCGAGTGGTGTTAACTTACATGCGGTGTCTGGAAGAGGCAGAGCCCAGGAACAAACTTCACAACCCCAATTCTCGGGATCTGGATTACCGGAAGGTGTGTCTTCTCATAACACGCAACATGGAAGTGATGCTCAACCTGTAGTGAACAGGGTCCAGTCTGAGCTTGCAACCTCAATTGCTGCTTCGGCAGCAGCAGCAGCAGCTTCTGCAGAATTACCCTGTACTGTCAAACTCAGAGTGTGGTCGCATGACATTAAAGACCCATATGCACAACTGAAGTCCGACAGATGTCTATTTACAATACCGCATGCCGTCCTTTGCAGGCAAAGCTCCTCCTTTACACTTGAATGCTTATGATGTTAAATTTTACGATTTGATATATATTAATATCTCTGCTTCTTTGATGTGTTCAGTGAAATGGGAGCTCATTTTTCGCCATGCGGGAGATATTTAGCAGCCTGTGTTGCATGTGTTTTTCCTCATGCTGAGATAGATCCTGGACTGCAGACACAAGCCCAACAAGATTCAGGGCTTGCAACTTCCCCAACTCGACACCCTGTCACAGCACACCAAGTCATTTACGAGCTTCGTGTGTATTCTCTCCAGAAGGAAAGGTAATTGCCACTTCCAATATCTCATTGTGCTAATTCTACCATCTTGAAATGCACATCCCTCATGTGTTTTCTATGAATACAGTTTTGGTTCAGTACTTGTGTCACGGGCAATTAGAGCTGCACATTGCTTGACCTCTATCCAGGTTAGTCGCCTTTTGAGAATAATCATTCATATTTAATTTTTATCGTTTCTGTGTTTCAGATGGGAACTATTTGGTACCCTACTTGTTTTTGCTTCATAGCACAAAATTTTGGAAATCTGCAGTTTGATAGTGTTGTTTAGCTTCTGAAATCATTTCAATTCACATATGATGTTAAGTAACTTGTGAGATATATATACTAGAGAAAATTTATGTACGTAACCAAAATATAACATGGTGCAGTTCTCACCCACCTCGGAGCATATACTTCTTGCATATGGGCGGCGTCATGGTTCTCTTTTGAGGAGCATTGTTAGTGATGGTGAAGCAACATCACATTTTTTCACAGTGTTGGAGGTAAAGCCTTATGCTACTATATCCGTGTCATGGTTTGTATATATATATACTTGGAGATATAACACATAATTTGTTTGTATGGGCCGGTCAGATATACAGAGTTTCAGATATGGAGCTTGTGAGAGTACTGCCAAGTTCAGATGATGAAGTAAATGTTGCTTGTTTTCATCCTTCTCCTGGAGGAGGTCTTGTTTATGGGACAAAGGTAAACCATATTAGATCGGATCATTATCGATTAGCAATGTCCGGTTAAGAAATTCTGGTTTGAGGCTTGGTTTAGATATATATAATCGACTATGAATATGAAAATGAAAGATCATAACTCATGGGTTTTTTTTGGCTTAGGAGGGGAAACTGAGGATCTTCCAGTACAATACAGCGGCTACCTCAAACTTCACTGGACCAAATACCTAACCTGAGGAGAAGAAGTTACACCTAACCTGAGGTAGCGTAGAATTATTATAAAGAAGGTTGGATCTTTGTCAAAAATGAAGAAAAAGACCTAATTATAAGGATGATCTAATTGACTAACATATATGATTTCTACAGATGCATTAGAGTGGTAGCAGGCAAGAAGCAAACATAGGTTTCAACGAATCTTTTCCACACTCTCTTGACAAAGAAATGTAAAAATGAGAACGAAAAAAAAAAGAATTGGTTTAGTTTTGGTTTTAAGGTTTGTAACAACGTGACATTTCCTCTACAGATTAAGTTAAATATATAAACTAAAATATAAATAGGCTTAAATGGGTACCCATTTATTTGTGGAAAACCTCATTTAATAAATGGGTTTAATTGGGGTAATCCATTTAACCCCAATTAATAAATGGGTTTAATTGGGGTAACCCATTTAACCCCATTTAACATTTTTCCCTAAATGGGTTTAAATGGGCTAATTTTTTTTGTACATACCCATTTATTAAATGGGGTTCCATGCCCAAATTAACATCACTAAGATTAACAAAGGAGTCTTGTTCCTTAAGTAATCAATCTTATGATGCTGAGTCAGTTTTAGTAAGCCTTGCACTCTTCACTCTTTCTTCCTCTGTTACATTTTCAATTCATAATTTGGATGTACATATTATATGTTTGGTGCACTCACTTGCCACATTATTTTTATGTTATCAGTTTCATCTAGGATTCGATATTTGAACTGATGATAGTAAAAGCCAAAACTATATTTCCAAATTATGCTAACTAATCCTACCAAATCAATATTTTTAAGTTTTTTATTTTATTTATTTATAAAGAAGGAGCACTAGATTCAAAACCCTTTATACATGGGGCTGGGGGTTTGGGGTTTGAACTTTGAACCCACCAGCAGACTGTGATCCAACACCTAGTCGGGGTCTATGTGATTCTAGACGGTTTAGGTGTTTACAACATAACATATTATAAATATGATATCATAGATAAAAATCATATAAAACTATCTGTTAGAAAAATAAAAATATTAAATCATAAACCAAAATGAGACAAAAACATTTCTTTAATTCATATCAAACAATATACAGCTAAAACTCTTGTAATTAGAAATTGGAAAAATACACTGATACGAAACTTATGCAATTTTAGGCGGTCGACGCAGCCATCTAGGCGTCACCCGAACCCACCAGACAGTAACTGGACAAATTAAACCATATATCCCACTACAAGCTCTCAATATATTTCCAAATTATCCAAACTAATCCTACCAAATCAAAATTTCTTAAGTTTTTATGTTATAAAGAAGAAGCACTAGAAAAAATACAAATTACACCACATGATCATTACATTTCCCCTATTTAAATCCCATCCAACTTCTCCAACCCATCAGCATCAAAATAAAAATCAGCCATTGGATAAGAGAGTGAACAACGATGAACGTCGACAAGAGAGGCGAAACCAAGAAGATCCCTGTGGTTGATCTAAGCGATCCCAGCGACGAGCTTGTGGCTCATGCAGTGGTGAAAGCGAGCGAAGAGTGGGGGATTCTTCAAGTGGTTAACCACGGCATTCCTGCGGACTTAATGCGACGCCTTCAAGAAGTCGGGAGGCAGTTTTTCGAGCTCCCGGCTACCGAAAAGGAATCTGTCACAAGGCCGGTGGACTCCCAAGACATCGAAGGTTACTTTCCCAAAGACCCAAAACATTTAAAGGCTTGGGACGATCATCTGATTCACAATATCTGGCCACCAGCGTCTATCAACTATAGATATTGGCCTAACAATCCTTCAGATTACAGGTACTAAAACATGATTTGGAAGTCCATAAAACTTAATATTGTATATAAGGTTATATAATAATATAATACAAACAAAGTTTTATGTAATAAATAGTATACACGTTCAAAAAAAAAAAACTTATTCCGTTATTTTTTACCATTAAAAACATTCAAGTGCTTACATTTTTAGTGTTATTTAGAAAAGTGATTCCGCTATATAGATTATTCTGTAGCCGAAAAATAATAGTTTGATTTTGGAGTGATGACGGTTTTAGGGATGTGACTGAGGAGTACACAAGGAACGTGACGAAGCTAACGGAGAAGATTGTTGGTTACTTATCAAAGGGGTTAGGGTTACGACATGAGGCCTTGAAAGAAGGTCTAGGCGGGGATAAAACACAGTATGTGATGAGGATCAATTGCTATCCGCCGTCGGATTTAGTTATCGGAGCACCGGCGCACACAGATCTCTGTGCACTCGCACTTCTTGTCTCCAACGAGGTTCCAGGGCTTCAAGTGTTCAAGGATAACCACTGGTTTGACGTTGAGTATATCAACTCCGCAGTCATTGTACTCATCGGGGATCAGATCATGGTCCGTTTGTGTTTGGTTTTTAACTTTGGAAATGTTTTTGGGGTTTGGTTTCTAAAATGTGTGAATTGCAGAGGATGAGCAACGGGAGGTACAAGAACGTGTTACACAGATCAATAATGGATAAGGAAAAGACAAGAATGTCGTGGCCGGTTTTGGTAGAGCCTAAGCATGGTTTGGTCGTGGGACCTTTGCCTGAGCTCACGGGAGATGAGAATCCTCCCAAGTTTGAGTCTTTAACTTTTGAAGACTACGTATACCGCAAGATCAAAAAGCTTCTTCGTGATTGATGCTAAACCTCAGAAAAAGCGTTTATGACATTATGTTGTGACAAGACAGTGGCACTAGCTTAAATGTTTTAGAGCAAGCCCAATGGGCAGTTCTTAAGAGATTTTAGGACTAAGTCCTTATGAAAATGGGCCAAAAATAAATAAAAAATGTGAGAACAGTTAAGGTTCGTTCCTTAGTTTAGGTTTTTTTCTGATTGTAAGAAACGCATACGTGGCACGATTTAATTGGTTGGTAAACAGAGAAAACAAAAAAAAAAATTTCTTCCTCGATTTCATTTCTCTCTCTCTCCTTTCTTGTAAACTCCGACGGCGAAAGACGATGCAAACTTCTCGATCTTCATCGTCCGGCGTCATGACCATCAAATCGGAGCAGAAAAGCCGAAGAGTTTTGTGTGGATCCGTCGTCGTCCCCCTCGAGCCATCGAATCCGGTTCGCTTGACTCATCATAGCCAGAATTCGATTCGCAGGTCGACAATAAACTGGCTTGTTTGTATTTATGGGTCTTTAGAGATTCTCAAATATCAAGCTTCTTCAAAATTGGCTTTAGATCTAGGAACTGCTAATACAATTGCTTAACATCTTTCGTCTATGCATTGTATCTCCGTAAATGGGTATATTAGGTTTTGATTCTCAGTGGCCTATATGTTAGGCTATGCTAGTTTAGTTCAATATCACCACTTACTCTCTGTGTTGTGCCTAACTACTAAGGGAAATATGATTTCTGATTTTGTTTGCTTTAATGTTTTGCTTTAGTGATTTGCTTTAGTATCATCACAGTTTGTATCATCACATATCATCACTGTTGTGTCGCTTGTGATTCTTGTTCTTTCTGCACTTTGTATCTATGTTTCTCGTATGCTATATGCTTTTACTCGTTAAAGACATGGTTTGTGATTAAGATCTCTGGTCAGTTCTTAAATGGTTGTATGTTTGTGTTATTTCAGATGGATAAAGATAAAAGGAATAATGAAACGAGAATGGTGTGGCTAGTGGTGGTGATGGAGAACCTTTTCTTGTTACAAGAAACGGTGAACTTCCTCCTAGATGGGGTGGTCCTAACGGTACAATGCTTTTGGTGTGGTGAGAAGCAATTCGTCTCCCATGGCTCCAATAACTTTGTAATTTCTTGCAGAACAGATGGAAAACGTTGGTTCACACATCAAGCACATCACCACAACAACGAAGAGGAAGACCAGTGCCTCAAGAACTGCAAGACAGAGTCCTAGCCATGTTCGTGTGTCTAAGTGTAGGCTGAGTATCTTCAAGAAGAAGATGATGTTCTTTCTTGTATAGTTTTTTTTTTTTTTGATGTGTTTTCAAATGAATCTTGTATACTTTGTCATATTATTGTCATGAATCTTTGTTATCCAAAATGTGTTTATCAAGAATGTATCAAAAACTTGTATACTTTATCTTCTATTTCTTTCTTTTCAAGCAATCAAAACTCAAATACCATACACCAAATTTGTGTTTTTCTTAAGGTCCTTACCATTGGACATAAATATTTTTAAGAGTCCCTACGAAAATCCTTAACTTTATATTTGTCAAAATTTACAATTAAAAAATTCTTAAGGATGTTTTAAGGATCCCTACCATTGGGGATGCTCTTAAATCTCCTATCATTGTTTTCAATGTTTTTTTAATATTTGTTTCAGAATAAAAATATATTTTGGTTGAACGCATATTTTACTTCTTTTTTTTGTTTAAGGATAAAATGATTACAACTCCATAGAAATACATAATTGTGAAATAAACCTAATTCCTAGCGGTAAGGTTCTAATTGTCAAGAATTTATCGTCCAAGGACACGAAAATCGGAATCTTGAAGTATGAGACATGTTTGATCTGTGTATATTGTACATGTCTTGGATCGATAAGGTTCCAAGCTATACATTCCAATCATATTGATATACACTCTTTTTGTGAGAGATAGCTTTGTGGTTACGAGAAAGAAAAGAAATGTATCCGATCACGATAAATCGTTTTCTAACCTATTTCTTTCAGTCCTATGCAACTGATTACACATGTGCGCCAATTGGATGCTTCTAGAACTTTGTAAATGCACCTCTACCAGAGTATCATAGGTCGGTCCTGAGATATTGGGGGCCAAAGTAACATTTTTTTTTGTTGGGTTATTGTAAACGTTTTTGAAATTTGGAGAAGTTTTTCATAGAACTAAATATCTCTGATGGCGCGATCGAGGGTTGCCTGAACCGCAGAAATGAGAGAGGGAGAATACTCTTACTTTGCTTCAAAGACTCGAAAATACACAAAAAGGACTCTAAAAACAATACATATATCATGGTTAAAAACCGCAAAACTATGATATATCAAGATTTTCCATAAGTCGAATAAAAATTAGGAGAGATCATGAAAACACTTGAAAACATTTATCGTACGGAAATGTAAGATATATCACGTTTGACTTGTTTTTATGCATGAAAAAGGCTATCTCCAACCAAATCTGGCGCATGACACAATCAAGTGAAGCCATGACTTAGGACATCAAATTAAAAGGGCATATTTAAATTTTTTTTAGGTCTTTTATGTTAAAAGAAAAGGAATTATAAGTTTTTTTAAAAAAAAAATTGTTGGGCTTTCTTTTTATTATATTTTGTGGATTTTATGCCTTTAAATTAATAAAATGTTAATTTTGTCTATGGTAGGGCTAATAAGATGTTAATTAATGTTTTGTTAATAAATTTTACTAGTAAAATTTTGGCTTAAAATTATAATAAACCCTAAACATTTACAAAAGTTTCTCTCTTCATTGATTCAATTCATATTTTTTCTTGTGTGTGTTTATTTGTTGCAAGCTTGTTAAGGTATGTGAACTTTGATTAATCAAATAAATATCTAAGTGACTAAGTTTGAAATTAATCACTGTTTTTTTTTATAGTTTTAGTATGATTTTTATATTATTCTTATTTGTGATGCTAGATTTTTTTTTTTATAAAGGGCATGATTTTATATTAATAGCGTAGGACATTTAGATATAATAAACATCGACCAATTTTCTTAGTTCTCCGTTTCTATCAATGAATTCAATGGAGCCCTTTCCTTTGATGTCTATTCGCGAGTCATCTCCGAATCTTACTTTTCCAGTGATAGTCCGATCAATGCTTGAGAAGTATCGTTGATCTCCAGTCATGTGATTGCTAGCTCCGTTATCAAGGTACCATACATCAGCTTCTCCGGAGTTTGTTTCATACTTGCTTGGTAAGACCTTTTCTTCGTTTAAGTGCACTACCTCATGCATCATTAACTCATCTGCCTCCACTGTACTCTTAGTATCTTGCTCTTGTGCTTCTTGCAGTTTGAGCAAACGGTCTGGACAGTCGGATGCAAAATGACCTATTTTGTCACATCTGTAGCAAGTAATCTTTGAAGTGTCTCTTCCTCCATTGTACCTTCCTCTGCCCCTTCCTCTGTTATAGAAGCGTCCTCCGCGTCCTCTGTATCTATTTTCTCCACCATATTCACGGTTAGGTTGTGATGATGAAGACTCCGCAGCTCCATACATCAATTTCCCTTGATCATCTTGAGTTTCTTCTTCTTCTTCGGTGACACGTTCCTCATAAACTTTGAGACGCCCTACTATTTCTTCAAAACTTGTTTCCTTGAGGTTAAGCACTTGTTCAAGTGATGCCACAATCTGAATATACTTCTTTCTAGGAAGGCTCTTAAGGAACTTCTTAACAATTTTGCTTTCTTCAATGGTTTCTCCAAGTGAAGCAGATTTTGATGAGATTTCGGATAACTTGCTGGCAAAGTCATCAATTGTCTCGGTCTCCTTCATCTTCAATCTATCAAACTCTGCCATTAAAGCCTTGCTTCCTTAACTCTCTCTGCCCCTAGATGTTTTGATTTGATTGCTTCCCATACCTTTTTAGCCGTGTTCACCTTTCCGACTTGTAAGATAAGGGACTCGGGAATAGATTGAAACAACAAGGCAGTAGCCATGTCATTCTTCTCTTCATCGTTTGATGATTCTTCTATGACCTCCCACACCTTATTAACCCTAAGTAAGATCCTCATCCTCATAGCCCATACGGTGTAGTTAGTTGATGTTAACATAGGGCACTTGATAGATGAAGATCCTCCGTTGTCTTTCACTTTTGCCAAAGCTGCGTTTGACGTCTCTGTAAGTTCTCCCATGATTTCTCACGAGAACTGGTCTCACAGATCTTTGTCAAGCTCTGATACCAAATATAGAACTAGATTATTGTTTTACGAGTGCAAGATTTAAAAGTATAACTCACTTTATTGCTTTAAGAAAAGAACTCAAAACTTAAGCTCTCTTAAACTCACAAAACTCTAATCTCTCTCATGTTCTTAGGTCATAACTCAACCCTCTATTTATAAGACTCTCTTAATCCTAATCTCACTAGGATTACATTAAATATTAGATAACTCCTAATATTTGATCTTTATCTCTAACAAACCATAACTCGGTTTTGGTCTTCTAGAAGCTTCCGGTTTAAGTTAACTTCAAGTTTACTCCAACAGATATGATGGAGAAAACTCATAGAATGATTATTAATAAAATAAAAATGGTGGAAGTTACAATTAAAAGATAAATGAATGTAGGGAGTTACAATTTTTGTAAAAGAGCATTCATCTCAAAATATTGTTTGTTTTTTATGCATTAAATTTTTTAATCTAACATAATTGAGTAGAGTTATGTTTTTTTTTTTTTCCTTTTTTTGTTTCTTCAACTAAATAAATAAAGAAAAATTAATGAGATTTTATAGAAAAGTATGTTTATTATTAGAATATCATATATCTTTTAAAAATTACTCAATATATTTTGAGCATTTGTATAATTACAATTAACACCCTTCATTAGTTTTTTAATTAATAATTTTTAATTCGTTTTTAATTAAAAATAATAAATAAAAATTTGATTATCCATGTCATTAATCCACATCACCAATCTCACACTCCTCAAACTCACGTTATTTCACTTCTTCTCTTTTTTTGTCTCCAAATCCAATAAAAGCTTTTAGATCTAATAATCTACAACTAACTTGGGTACAACATTGACAGAGATCTTCAAATTGCAGGATTGGGCTAGATCTTCCTAGACCTCACAGCCACAACGCTTGCTATAGGGTCCCAAATCAAAAGCTTCGTCAGATCTACTCGCAACCTCGCTCACGAAAAAAGTCATCAAAAATCAAAACCCAAGTCAAAGAGATCTATGGAATTCTACATGATTCGTTACAGGTTTGAGTTGAAATCAAGAATAGCTACTCTTTTACTTTGATTTTACATGTCTCTCGTTTAATCTTCTTCTTAATCGATCTATTTGGAGACATTTCTTCTTCTATATATGTTTTGATTCATACGGTTTAGTCTTCCTCCTATGTATCCCTCAAACATATTTTTTACGAATCTTAATTGATTGTTGTTATTTGACCAATAAATATCATATTGTCTTCTCCATAAAATGTTGCTTTCCGATCTGTATTATAAATCAGCCGTAAAGTGATGTAACTCAGGCGTAACGTGATGTAAATCAGCCGTAACATATAATTTACACCCATCTTTCGTCTTCCCTGGAGAATATAACTCAGCCGTGACATGTAAATTTACCGAACCTTTCATCTTCCCTGGAACATATAACTCAGCTGTGAAATGTAAATTGACCGAACTTTTTGTCTTCCCTTAAGCATATAACTCAGCCGTGACATGTAAATTTGCCGCGAAACAATAAGAGACGCAATATTTTGTCTAACTTTATCATCGAGCACCAACTTCACAAGTTTTTCGTGCGTTGTTTCTGCATCTATCTGCACAACTCTACACCCTCTTTCATCGGTGTTAAATATGTATTTGTGTTTCTATACCCAATTACCAGAACCGGATCAACCATATCGAGAGAAGAATGAAAGAAATTGAAGAAGAATGAGGAAGACGATGAGGAATTGGAAGTTCCGGTGATGTGAAAAACTCAGGTGAAAAAGACGAGTTGAAAAAATTTGGCCCTATTTTTTTGTCCTTTAATGATGATGACATGGAATGTTGCATCCACGTCATTTTTTAATTGATGAAGTGGCAAGTAAGCCACCAAACAAAAATATAAATCAGCTTAATTAAACCAGCCATCAAACAAAACTTTAACTCGGTCGCAACATGAATACTATTACAGTAATTAAAAAACGAAAAAACGGCAGCCAAATTCAGCCGTTTACTGTCGTAACTCAACCAAAAATATTTAACTCAGCCGTATCGTTTAATAAGTCGGCCGTCATTGCATGATATTCTAGTAATTAATCTTTCGCTACTAAGTCAGCCGTAATAAGGCTGAGTTTTCCGCTATATCGCTTGACAGCTGAGTTCATTAATACACGTCAGCGATCTCTGATGTGGCGACGCGGCTTTGCTGATGTGGAAGTGGCATTCTTTGTAATTACATTTTTTTCCTATAACGTTTAACAGGGGCACACTGGGTATAAAAAATATACCCGAAATATGATAGTAATAAAAAAAAGATCTGTATGTTTCTGGTAATTTCATATAAAATGTTATACATCTGAGTAAAGTTCCCATAAATAAATATAGTCAAGACGATTCCCTTTTTTGGGCTTAGAATAGTCTCTTGCTATCAGAGTCTTTGGCTTTCCTCTTTGACTAGAAAACTCTTTTTCTTTTGACTTTTCCAAGCTCTATCCTTATCGTTTGCTTGTTTCAGACAAAAACTGAGTGTTTGTTCGTCACCAAAAATTCTCAATCTCAGCTCATTTTTCTTTGAGTTTTGGTTTCTTTTCCTTCGATTCTGGTTTATTTTAGCTATGTCTTCCTCTCTTGACAAGATTCTCATGGAGATGTCTTTAGAAGAGAAGGATGAACCTTTTGATCTTCCAAATCTGTCGGAATTCTGTTCAAAGGAGACAAATTCCATGAGTCTCATTGGAAGAATTCTCAACCCAGAAAGTCAATCGGTCTCTAGTTTAGTGCTTGACATGCCCAGGAAATGGCAAATCTACGATCGTGTTCGCGGAGTTGCTCTTTCACCAGAGAAATTTCAGTTTATCTTCAAATATGAACATGATTTGGAGGATATTCTTAACAAAGGAGTTCATACTTATAATCAGTGGTCACTTGCAATCGATAGATGGTTTGAAACACCTCCTGAGGATTATCTTCAATTCATTCCAATATGGGTTCAGCTTCGTCACATACCAATCAACCACTACACTCCGGATGCTATTCGGACTCTTGCTGGGTTTGCAGGTAAAGTTATTGGAATGGATTTTGATCAAACTAAAGATTTTGTCCGGGTTCGTATCAGCTTTGATGTCTCAAAGCCACTTCGGCGCTCGAAAGTTGTTAATCTTCCCTCTGGAGAAGCTACAACTATCCTCTATGACTATGAGAGAATTCAGAAAAGATGTTATTTCTATCAGCGCCTTACTCATGAACGTGATAATTGCCCTTTGTTCAAACGAAAGCAGCAAGCCTTGAAAGATAAGGAGTCTCTTAACCCTGTCTTGAATTCACCTTTAGCTCCTTCCTCTCTGACTTCTGATCGCGTTCGGATTGATCCCTTAGTAATTGAAGAGTTGCGTCAGTTCTTCGTTGACTCTTCAAATCTGAATCGTTTTAGCATCAACACTCAAGGCAAAATTTCTGATGATACTTTAGCGATTGGTCATACAATTCCTCCACCTCCGGCTTCCTGTTTACAAGCTCCTTCTCATGAAAAAGGAAAAGGAATTGTTATGGAATTAGAGAAAGAATATTATGATGGTCAAGCTTCTTCTCTTGGACTTCATTCTGACAAAAACTTGACTTGTCTTTCCTTACCAGATTTTATGTTGTCAGAGGAACCAGATCCAATTTCTCCATGTTCTTTTGGTTATAAAGGAACCTCTACTGATACTCCCTCTACTTCTGAAGCTGGTACATCTAAGCCTCATCTAAGGAAAGCTTATATCAGGAAAAAACCTTACAAGCCTAGAAGGACTCAGAAAGGTACCACTACTCCTTCTTTGTTGATATGCACTGAATTGGCCAAAGGTTTAGATCAAGGTATCATTCAAAAAAGAAAGAATTCTGAAGAATCAGACTCTACTACCAAAATAGCTAGGTTATCAAAACTTGAGATGGTCCCGAACGAGGGACCGTCTAAGCATTAATGAGCTTAATGAGTTGGAATTGTCAAGGCTTGGGACGGTCTCAAGACTTGACAATTCCTCGACTCATGGAAATGCGTAAAGAACATTTTCCTGAGTTGTTATTCCTGATGGAAACAATGCATAATAGAAATGTTTTGGTAGATTTACAAGAATGGTTAGGCTATGATAGAGTTCTTACTGTTAACCCTGTTGGTAAGAGTGGTAGATTAGCCTTATTTTGGAAAAACAGTGTAGCTATAGATGTGAGCTTTGTGGATAAACATCTGATAGATTTCCATGTTCAGTTTGGAACTTTTGGTTTTTTGTCTCTTGTGTATATGGTGATCCAATGTTTATATCAAGACCTTTAGTTTGGGAACGTTTGATGCGTATAGGCATTGAAAGGAAAGGTAGTTGGTGTATGATAGGTGACTTTAATGAGATTTTACACAATGGAGAGAAATTAGGTGGTCCAAAACGAAGTGAATCGTCTTTCAAGCCCTTTGCTGATATGATTAGAACTTGTGGCATGGATGAATTACCTTCTGCTGGTAATAGTTTTACCTGGGGTGGAATGAGAAGTAAATTGTGGATTCAGAGTAAATTAGATAGAAGCTTCGGCAACAAAGACTGGTTTCAGTTATTTCCAGCTTCCAATCAGACATTTTTAGACAAAAGAGGCTCAGATCATCGACCAGTTTTAGTTAAATTCTCATCTTCCAATCAGACTTACAAAGGCAACTTCAGATTTGATAAAAGATTCTTAAACAAGCCTCTTGTTAAGGAAACCATCATTACAGCCTGGTCTAATGTCTACCCTTTACATGCATCTTCAGTCTCTGATAAGCTTAGGAGTTGTCGTAAAGGCCTCAACAAATGGAAAAGAGTTAATTGTTTAAACTCTCAGGATAAAATTAATCAGATTCAAGTGGCTTTGGAGCATGAACAGTCTTCTAACTCACCATCAGTATTTCATATCCGTGGATTAAAGAATCAGCTGATCTTAGCATATAGAGAAGAAGAATCTTTTTGGAGCCAAAAAAGCAGGGAAAAATGGATGGATGAAGGAGACTCTAACACAAAAATTTTCCATGCTTCAGTTAAAGCTAATAGATCTAGGAAAAGGATTGAAGCTTTACAGGACATTCTTGGGAATATTCAAACTTCTGAGGCTTTTAAAGGAGAAATCGCAACATCCTATTTCAAAGACTTATTCAAGAGCTCTAACCCTGGGAACTTTGATTGGCTCTTCCATGATTTTCCTGTTAAGGTTTCTCCACAAATGAATGAATCTCTGATAAGACCAGTGTCTTCAGATGAAATTAAACAAGCTGTTTTCTCGATTAATCCTTCAAGTGCTCCAGGTTCAGATGGTATGACGGGTCTCTTTTTTCAGAGTTACTGGGAGATCATTGGTCATCAAGTAACCATGGAAGTTCAGACCTTCTTTAAAACTGGTTCATTTCCATCGGAGTGGAACTACACTCAATTGTGTCTTATTCCCAAAGTCCAAAATCCAACCTTAATGTCTGACCTTAGACCTATCAGTTTGTGTTCAGTTTTATATAAGATAATTTCTAAGGTCTTGACTTCCAGACTGCAACCTATCCTTCCTCTGATAATATCTCCCACTCAATCAGCTTTTGTCTCTGAGCGTCTTATTTCTGATTATATCTCAATCGCTCATGAATTGGTTCCTGCTCTTAGGACTCACCCTGTTATCTCCTCTGAGTTTATGGCCATTAAGACGGACATGTCCAAAGCCTGTGATAGACTGGAATGGAGCTATCTTCAAGGTTTGCTTACGGCCTTAGGTTTTCATCAAAAATGGATTGATTGGATAATGTTCTGTGTTTCTACTGTCACTTATTCTCCAGTGATCAATGATCAACCTTTTGGTATGGTCGTGCCTGGCTTGCGTCAAGGAGATCCCATATCTCCTTTCTTATTTGTTTTGTGTACTGAAGGTTTACCTCATATGTTGAATCAGGCTGAGAGAGAAGGATCAATTCAAGGAATTCAATTCGCTCCAAATGGACCAGCAATTCATCATCTTCTCTTTGCTGATGACAG
>NW_003302548.1:3623928-3837624 GCF_000004255.2 Arabidopsis lyrata subsp. lyrata | reverse complement strand
ATCTTTCAAAGATTGAAGACTAAGTTATCTGGTTGGTTTGAACGCACTTTATCACTTGGGGAGAAAAGAAGTTCTTCTTAAAGAAATTGCTATGGCTCTTCCTGTTTATGCCATGTCTTGCTTTAAACTGCCAAAAACAACATGTGAAAAAATTACTGCAGCCATGTCTAATTTCTGGTGGAACTCATTGGAACATAAAAAGAAAATCCATTGGATAAGTTGGGAGAAGCTTTGTTTAACCAAAGAACAAGGTGGCTTGGGTTTTAAGGATTTACAATGCTTTAATCAGGCCTTATTAGCTAAGCAAGTCTGGAGAATTATGAAGTATCCTAATTGCCTATTTGCTAGAGTTATGAAAAGCAGATATTTTGAAGATAATGATATTCTCTCAGCAAATTTGGGTTCACGGCCTTCATATATTTGGAGAAGTATTATTCATGGTCGTCAATTGCTTATCCCAGGTCTTAGAAAAATGATTGGTAATGGAAACTCTTCACTTGTATGGATTGATCCCTGGCTGTATGATGAGAGACTGCGGGTTCCTTTCATGATGAATATCTTTGTAGATTTGAATCTTAAGGTTTCAGCTTTGATTGACTTTCAGGAAAGAACTTGGAATCTACAAAGACTGCAGGAATTATTCTACCCAAGAGATGTGAACCTTATATTACTCAATCAACCTGTGATCTCTAGAGATGATTTTTGGTGTTGGATGCATAATAGAAGTGGGGACTACTTAGTTAAATCTGGTTATTAGTTAGCTAACCAATTAAATAATTCTGATCTTATTGCATCGGCTGTGAAAAGACCCTCTTTAAATGATCTAAAGATCCAGGTTTGGTCCTTACACACTTCTCCAAAAATCAAATGCTTTATTTGGAGAGCTTTAAGTGGTGCTATAGCTGTAGCAGATAAGTTAGAAATAAGAGGAATGAGCTACGATATGAGATGTCAATTTTGTGGCTGGAACAAGGAGTCTACCAATCATGTTCTTTTCCAGTGTTCTATTGCGCGTCAGGTTTGGGCTCTCTCTGATTTTCCCTGTCCACCATATGGTTTTGAATCTCATTCTGAATTCACCAACTTTCAATATCTACTATCATTGGCTCAAAATCAAGAAATTCCAGATTATATTCGTCAAAGCTTTCCTTGGACACTTTGGTATCTATGGAAGAATAGAAATGGCTTTTTCTTTGAAGGCAAACAAATTGTACCTATGGATCTGGTTTTGAAAATTAAAGACGAAGCATCACAATGGGTAAATGCTCAAATCATTGGCACCAAATACACAAGATCAAAAATCTTTGACAGAGGCAAGAGCAGAAAGACTTGGTCTAAGCCTCCTGCTCCATGGTTAAAATGCAACATTGGAATGTCTTGGTCAAAGAGGAATCACATTGGTGGTTTCTCATGGGTTTTAAGAGATTGGAATGGCATGGTATTGTTGCATAGTAGACGCTCCTTCTCCAATATTGCCTCTCTAACAGAAGCTAAATTTCAAAGCATCACATGGGCTATTGATAGCATGATTAGTCATAAATTCAACAGTGTGATCTTTGCCTCTGAAGCCACTGACATGGTAAATGCAACCAATGAACCTCAAGACTGGCCTTCTCTACAATATTTTGGTGCGGAAATTGTCAGAAAGCTAGCTTCAATACAAAATTGGAGATTTGAAAATGCAGACACTGAATCAAACAAAGGAGCAACACGCATTGCTCATAGTATCATTCGAGACAATCGGTTTCAATCCTATGTGGCAACAGGTTATCCCTCTTGGCTCAAATCTCTCTTTGATTCAGAAAGATAGTTTGTCTTTGTGTTTTAACCTGCAACTCTCCTTGATCCAGCAGGTTTGAAACTAGTTTTTTAAATTCAGTCACGACAAATTTTTGGATTTTCACTCTTAGTTATATATAATTACTTAATCTCTAAGATTATCTCCTTTCCTTATTTCTATGTTATTCTATCCTTATCTTCTCTCCTTTTCACGATTTCTTTTTGTTTTACCTTGATACTTTTTACATTATCTTGACTTTCAACTTACCTTGGGTTACCAAACCAAATACGTTTTCTACATAGTTTTCCTTCTTATAAATACTTTCATTCTTCTCTTCCTTCTCCTCACCCAAAACTTTTTTCTCTTTATCTTTTTAAGTTCTCCTTCATCTCTAACTATGGCAGATAGGTTATGGGATGATTTACAAAACTCCAACTTAGGTCGTAATGATCCTGAGCTCTTTATTCCTCATCATACTTATGTTGACGTTGTTGGAAGGAATAGACTCAGCCTTATTGCTCGGCCTCTCAACACCAGATCTCAAAGTCTCCAAGCTGTTTTCTCTTCACTTCCAAGAACTTGGGGACTGACTACACGTATCCATGGAAGAGTTTTGAGTGATACTTATGTCCAGTTCATATTTCAATCTGAAATAGACTTGGTTTCAGTTCAACGCAGGGCTCCATGGATCTTTAATAATTGGTTCATAGCATCACAGAGATGGGAAGACTTCCCAGATGTTGACTTCCTTACTACCATTGAATTTTGGGTGCAAATCCGTGGAATCCCACTTCCCTATGTATCAGAAGGCACAGCCAGGTTTATTGCTCAAACTTTAGGTCAAGTGATCTACTTGGACTTTCATGATGAAACAACAGTTCAAATCACCTTTATCAGAGTTAGAGTTCGATTTGGAATTACAGACTGCTTTAGGTTTTTCAGAAGGGTTTGTTTTGAGTCAAGAGAAAGGGCTATGATTAGCTTTCAATATGAACGTCTGAGAAGGATTTGTAGTCATTGTCTTCAAATTACACATCAAAGAAGTCACTGCCCTCATTTCAGCTCCCTCAGACTCCTAGGAACAGTCCTGAAGTCCTAGATGTACCACTTTACAACAGGAGGAGGTCTTATGATGAGGATAGAAGATCCAATTTTAATTCTCAATCTCAAAACTCTGATTACTCCTTTCCAGCGCCTTTGACTCCACCACCAAGACTGGATTCTCCTCCACCAAACCCTGAAGAATTTGTAGCTGCCTTTCCACACTTTCATGAATCAAGTCCAGAAGGATTACATCAATCAGCTTATCCATCTCCGAGAACTGTTATATGGAGAAGGGAATCTTCCACAGAGTCTATGATTTCCCCAAACACCACAGCAGGATCCACTCTTGGAATATCAAACAACTTTGAGGTTGGTGAATCTTCAAAACGTCCAAATTCAGACTCTACTGAGAATGGAGGAATTCTGAAGCCTCCCAAGAAAAGATAACTCACTCTACTAAATTCTGTCATAACTTTTTGGGTCCCTGTAACTGCCATTACAGGTTAAGTTAAGTTGGTTTGTTGAATAAGATTCTAGAACAGACTAAGTCACCTTTTGGTTTCTGTTTTAGACAAGTTTAGTTTATGATATCAGCCTAATCTTCTCTACTTGATTGTCAAGTTTAGACTTGGTAATCTTGTTCTGTACTAGTTGATAGGCTTTGGCTTTATGCACTTTTGTAATGTCTCAGTTGTATTGGCTTAGCCTAATCTTCTCTACTTGATTGTCAAGTTTAGACTTGGTAATCTTGTTCTGTACTAGTTCATAGGCTTTGGCTTTATGCATTTTTGTAATGGCTCAGTTGTACTGACTTTTATATATAAAAGTAACACTCTTGTGACAAAAAAAAAAAATTGAGTAGAGTTATGTGAAAAAACTAGTTTTCGAAGAAATAAATCAAGGAACCTATTGTATATGGGTAATGAGCCGACGTCATCCACATCTTTTCTTTAGGCCTATCCATTATCTCGGGCCCTACTTCAAATCAGATCAAATCGGACTTTTCTCTCTCGATTATTAACGACCCGACCCGACCCGACCCGACTCGGATAATTACATTTCTAGCACATGAGAAAAAGAAGAAACGACACACCAACCTCAGTGCCCACCACTGCTCTGCTCTCTCTTCCTCTATCTCTCTAATCTCTTCCTTCGTCAATGGCGACTCATGGTCAGGTTATCACATGCAAAGGTATTTTCTCTTCTCGATCACTATCTCTTTCTCTTCGATTATAGTGTTTTCTATCTAGATACATGAATTTCTCGCGATGTTTTGTAAATCCTATCTCCGATTGTGAGTTTTCTGATTTGATTTCATAGCTGCGGTGGCTTACGAGCCGAACAAGCCTCTGGTCATCGAAGATGTGCAAGTAGCTCCTCCTCAAGCCGGTGAGGTTCGGATCAAGATCCTCTACACTGCTCTTTGTCACACCGACGCTTACACTTGGAGCGGCAAGGTTCGTCCTCTCCATTCTCCTTCATTTGATTTGATTTAGTGTATTTCTTGGTTGATTTGAATCGATTTATTGTGGATTAGAGGCTGAATTTGAGTTGCTTTATCGAAATTTATGAGTTAATTCCTGATTTGTTGTGGATTAGTGAATCAATTTTGAGCTGAGTCCAAATGTTTGATTGCAGGATCCTGAAGGTCTCTTTCCATGTATCCTCGGTCATGAAGCTGCTGGGTATGTTAATGTTCATAAACATCAATTTCTTTGATTTGTGAGATCGATCTCCTCAAAGCTATAAATCTGTTTTTTGTTTTGTGGGGATAGGGTTGTTGAGAGTGTTGGTGAAGGTGTAACAGAAGTTCAAGCCGGAGATCATGTTATCCCTTGTTATCAAGCTGAGTGTCGTGAATGCAAGTTTTGCAAATCTGGGAAGACTAACCTTTGTGGCAAGGTGAGATCTGCTACTGGTGTTGGGATTATGATGAACGACCGTAAGTCGAGGTTCTCGGTTAATGGAAAACCCATTTATCACTTCATGGGTACTTCCACCTTTAGTCAGTATACTGTTGTTCATGATGTTAGCGTCGCCAAAATTGATCCTCATGCTCCTTTGGATAAAGTCTGCCTTCTTGGATGTGGTGTTCCCACTGGTAAGAATTCAACCATCTTAAAATACAGTCTTTCTTACACGTTTCCCATGATTTCCGTATTTTTTGGATCTTCGTTAATCTTTCTCACTGATTAGTAGTATACTAAGTTCTTTTGTAGTGTCTCCTACCAATTCTGCTTAGTAATGGATTGATCGACATGGTTCTTCACCATCCTCTTTATTCTTTCTGATAGGAATCTAAATCCGTTCTTCTTCTTTCTTTGCGAGTTTTTGGTGATATAGCGAACTTGATTTATTGTCTGTCCGTAACTGTATATCATGTATCTGCGTCTTATTAGGCCTTGGAGCTGTTTGGAATACTGCAAAAGTAGAACCAGGGTCAAATGTTGCGATTTTTGGTCTTGGCACTGTGGGACTTGCTGTAAGCTACTGCCTTTCTAAAGCTTCCATAATTATTTATCCCCAAGGAAGAGAATCTATGTGGTTATTTTTTTTCAAATTGTCAATGGTTAGGTTGCCGAGGGTGCGAAAACAGCTGGTGCTTCAAGGATCATTGGCATTGATATCGATAGCAAGAAGTACGAAACTGGTAAATCTCCTCATCTTTCTTCACTGGATTTTGTTACCGCATATAATTTGTACAATTCACTGAGTTTCTTGGTTGTGGAATTTCAGCAAAGAAGTTTGGTGTTAACGAATATGTGAACCCAAAGGATCACGACAAGCCAATTCAGGAAGTGATTGTCGAGCTCACTGATGGTGGTGTTGACTACAGCTTTGAGTGCATCGGGAATGTCTCCGTGATGAGAGCTGCATTGGAGTGCTGTCACAAGGTAAGTCATCCATGTACAACATTCAGAAGAAACCGTTAAAAAATTTATAAAAACGAGGATGTGGTTAAGAGGTAAAGACAACATTGCAGGGATGGGGAACTTCAGTCATAGTGGGAGTTGCAGCATCAGGACAAGAGATATCAACTCGACCATTCCAACTCGTGACTGGCCGTGTGTGGAAAGGAACAGCCTTTGGTGGTTTCAAGAGTCGAACCCAAGTGCCTTGGCTTGTAGAAAAGTATCTGAACAAGGTTAGACAACTTAAACAAACTTGAGCAATGATTCTTATTATCTTCTTCTCTTCAAACACTTCACTGTTGCGTGAAATTCAAACGATGCAGGAGATAAAAGTGGATGAATACATAACACACAACTTGACCTTGGGAGAGATCAATAAGGCTTTCGATCTATTGCACGAAGGTAGTTGCCTTCGTTGTGTCCTCGATACCAGCGAATGACAACACCAATGGTCCTCTCTGCTTCAATCTATGTGTTCTTGTGACTTTCGTCTTTTATCAGTAATGACAATTTCCTGAGCAACGGACTCAAATCGTGTGTGGTCTCTCTGTTTTATGCCTCAATAAAATTTCATTTTAAGACCGAAAGCATCATTAATCACTTCACTGAATCACGAATCATATAGCGAAGAGAAGAAAACATGAAACGTACTAGGACTGTAGGACACACGAATAGGTTTTGGTGCGTCACTAAGTTATGGGCCTGAGAAATAAAATATTCCAGGCCCATATATCAAATATCTCAAGCCCATTACAAAAATATCACCACCTCTCGTCACCGAACCAATTATCCTTCTCCTTAGGTCCCGTCGGTCCTTCCTCGCCGGATAATTCCACCGGGATCTTCCTCAACACAGCATCAACCCAAGATCTCATCCTCCATGGCAATCGTTCATTCAATTTCTCAATCTCCGATCTCGAATTATACACAATCTTCGGTCCCCACTCTCTCATATAACCTAACCACGGCGGCTCCACCACCGCATCTCCGAGATACTCCGCCGCAACAATCTCATACCTCAAACTCGAATCAACAAAGAAATCGCTTCTCGCTGTATCATTCCTTATCCCAATTCCAAGCAAATCAGATCCTTGTAAATACAATCCAGACTTAGAAAAGCTTGCGTGTCCATGCTTCGACGAATAAACCACAGCTTTGTTACTTCCTTCAATGAACTCAAGATCTTGAGGTTTGATCCATTCGCCGCCACTGTGTTGTGAGAAGTAAATCGAGTAAATCTCGCCGGAGAAATTGCTGATTCTGAGTGTGAAATGTTCCCAATCACAAACATGTTGACCAGTTTTAGCTAACGAGATATTCATGAGCCCTAGTTTCAGAGTCGCTGGTCCGTTGAATGGACAGAAAATCCAAAACGCAAGATCAGTGAACGTTCCTCCAAATGCTGGCTTAACGTGAACGTAAAGCTTCGAGCTTTCGAGATTGCCTCGTTTGAGGAATTCGCGTCTTTGTTGATCGTTTATCGGTAAATCGATCCAATATCGCTTATCGTTGGTTCCGCCATGAGGTAGATTCGAGCCGGTTTCGTCTATAGGTTCATTGATATCAGAGGAATTTGAGTTGCTGCATAAGACTGCACCGTTTCTGAAGAACCATGAGACGGAAGAAGGTAGATAGACTTCATTAGGATGGAAGTAAACTCTTGGACCATAGTGTTGAATCAAAGCATGGATTTGTTCCATGTTTGGCATTGCGTGTAAACTCGAATCGAGGTTTTTTAGACACGCGATTGTACTGAGATGATCTTCTTCCGGGGATTGAGTTGTGCAGAAGAATGTACCTGTTGAGACTCCTTTGCCCCACATTCCGCGGTCAGAAGGTCTTGTTTGCCATATAAACAAAGGAATGCTTAAAGAATTCGATATAGCAGTGATGATGACTTTATGTGCTTCACATTTATCGGTTAGATCAGCTCGAACGCATCTAACTTGATCCAATTCTGGTTTCGAGGGACTCGTTGTAACCAAAAATCCGATCGTTTTATACCCTTGAGGAGGCTGCGGTAGCCAGAAGTAACCGCTTTGAGATTCTTCTGATAAGTCATTTGAGCTCCAGACCAATGTATAATCAAGTGGTTGCACAAGTGCAGGCTCTGAAGACTTATTAACTTGTCTTGCTACTAGAAGGAAACCTCTCAAGAGATGAGAATCAGACTGACAGTAATGACCTAAACAATGGAAATCTTCGAGTAATTTGTCCGGTTTGTAGAAGGAAACACTCTTCTTGTTGTCTCGACGAGAGCAGTATCGCCATACAAATTCAAAACTTGTGACCTCGGCGAGTTCTAAATCGCCAAGATTGATTCTTCCTGAACCAAAGCCTTGACCTGATAATCAATTCAAAGCCAAGAAAAGTGTATCAAAAAACTTTTTACGATTTATGAATAGATGAGTTGTTAGAAACGTAAAAGACTGTTCCTAAGACTTGTACATGGATTGGATCAAATCACATCGAAACTAAAGAGCTAAATCGAGACACTTTGGGGGAAAATCGAATTCCGATCTGAAAAAAGTAAAGTTGAAAATCGTCAACAATTGGAATGATAAAATTTTACCTGAAGGCCACTGGGGAATAGAAGCAGGGAGAGAGAAGGTTTCAGGTTCCTTCAATGGAGGTAATTCTCTGAGATTGTTCCAATACAGACATTTGCATCCAAACATTCCCTCTGTGTCTCTGAGATCATCCGATGCTTCGCGAAACCATAACAATGAAACACCGACATATATCAAAACCTTGTTGGGTCCCAATTCTTTAATCCTCGAGATATTTCGATTTTCTGATAATTCTCCAACCCATTTTTTTCTCAGGGGAAAAAACAGAGTAAATAAAACACGAATATTACACAACATATATGTCACAGTATATATGTTCTGTCGCACCATGAGCTACCTTGACGAGTAAGATATTAAAAAAAATTAAAAGTTCAATTTTTTTAACACGAGTAAACTGTTAAAAAAAATTACTTTTATGAAAATATAACTTTCATACGAAGCTAAAAGCTGATGTCTCTGCTGAAACATAAAGCTCCGAAACAAAGGAAAAACAAAAATTGAAATGTTACACAACTAAACCATTCCCAAAGGGAGGTAACAGTCAAAGCCCTAAATGGCTAAATCTATAACAAATTCAAAGAAAAACATATATAAGCCAAAATCTTTGTTTCTTTGAGAGCCAAAAAACCAAACCCAACAAAAAAAAAAATTACAAACTACTTCTTCCGTAGATAAAAGGAAGAAGAACCGAATCCTTTCTCTGAATCATTTCATTCTTGGTTGCACTAAAACTTTGAAGAGATTCTTTTTTTTCCTTAACGACCACCTCCGCGGTAGTAACCGTTACCTCTTGGCCTGTAGTCACCTCCATCCTGGTTTCCTCTGCCAGACCCACGGGCACCAAACCGGCCTCTTGGTGCTTCTGTTGGGTAACCTCCCCTTCCACGTCCTCCTCCTCGTCCTGGTCAGTCAATAGAAATCACAGTCAGAATGAGTTACATGTGGTAAACTTTCTTTTTTATGAGGCTTTCACAGGACGCTCTAAAGAATTTGTTGGGCATAAAGTGCAGTTTCAAATGACGACTTACTTGCACCGCGAACACCAGCGGGATTGGGTCTTCGTTCCTCAATGTATACTTGCCTTCCACCCAAGTATATAGGAGAAGCCTATAAATATTATTACATAGAGGGAAACTGATAAGAACAAAGCGAAAGGAAAACAGAAGATGACAATTAATCCTGTGAGATAACTGTGGAATAGAATCTAGACCTTAATGGCATTCTCAACGGAAGTCATGTCCTCAAACTCAACAAATGCATAACAAACGCCCATAACATCCTGCATGTTTGGTTGCAGTAAGATTGTTAATTTTGGCTCTTTATATCACTCAAGACAAACATAGAGAAAAAGTAAAATTAAAAAAAAAGATATGAAGATTATTTACCTTGCGGGTTCTGAGAAACACACCATCAGGCTTGATTGTACCAAAGTTCTTAAACTCTTCCTCAATTTCAGAAGCAGATATGTCGGACGGCAAATTCCTAACATACACTGATTTGAACTCAACTGAAACAAGGCAAACCAGAAAAAAATGAATATACAATACTACAATACCAAATGACAAATAAAATCAAATAGCAGTACATCTTAGTGCAACTTTTACTAGTCCAAGATATCAAAAAACTTACAGTCTTCAAATCCAGAGCCATCTTCTGCCTCTGCTCCATAGTCGGAAACATACGTGGATGAAGCGTTTGATTGCTGAACAGGGGCAAGAGGCGCAGCCAGCTGAGGGGAAGGAGTCCGCCTTGGTTGATCCCACTCATTAATATCTTGAGAGTTCTTGTTATATGATGGTTGTGTAGCAACTACAGGTACAGCTGCTGCTTCCTTTGCAACCTTTAACTGAGAAAAAGAGAATCAGCGCATCTCCAATTAAAAAGAGAATTTTCTAAACCTCAAATGAGACAAAACTAAAGTTAGGTACAAATGACAAGACCGAACCATGGTTATTAGTCATGGTACTAGATTGTAATCCCCATTTCACACCATTATCTTTTAAAGGGAAGTCTACAGTCTACTATAGACTGACTCCTATGACACAAATATAAATGAACAGAGCAAGATATGTATGTGCTTCCAGGTCGTTATTTTCAATAGACATGTTGTTTTGTGACTATCCTGAACACTACACATGACCATAGAGAGTGAGCACTTACAATGGAAGCATAACTCATCTTTGATTTTTCACCAACGGGTTCCTCTACTGGTGCAGCCCGATGTTCATGGACCACATCAACTGCAACTTCTTCCCTAGGTGTTTCCTCAATCGCAACTTCATCTTCATAGACTTCATGCTGAGGTTGATGTTGGTCCTCTTGCAGACTGTACTTATCGACAAGATCATCTTTGATTTGGACTGCGTTCACATAATCTCTTGCTTCTTCCTCCAGAACATAGTCAGGAACTGAAAAGTAAAAACCAGTGATATCAATTTTAAATTTAACATAAAAGCAAACAAATTCACCACACTGAATCTGTCAAACAAAACATGACAAACAAACCTTGGGGTTCTGGATGATGGCTTGGAGGATTAAGCTGAGCCTCATGCTTGGTTTCAGATAAATAAGAAGGCTGATGATAGTAAACAGTCCCCTCATCAACAAACTGAAATATATCATTGAGAACAAAATAACCCTTTTCCTGAGGAGCAAGAAAAAAAGTCTGCACAAAACTCCTTCTGTTGGTAAATTCCTTGGTTTTAACAGAGCCTGAAACCACCACAAGAACACCACCTTCCCACGACTCGACTGAATTGATCGTCTTCACTTCAATCGCAGTGAAGTTCAGTGACATAACCATGTTATGAATATGCTACAATCACATAAAGAAATTGCAAAATCAATGACTTTCACTAATTGACATCAGAGTAAACTTCAACAACTAAATTAAGTAAAGCACAAATCTTTATCAACTTAAGTTCCACTAATCCTCTAGAACCTAATGAATTCGAGTAAAAGATTGGATCTTGAGAGCAAGATTTGTTTACCAGTAAAGTATTAGCAGTCTCGGTGGAATCACCATCGATACGAATAGCTCTACTAGGCTCAGAATAAAACTGATGAATAAGATCTGGTTGCTGCTGCAACACTTGATAATACTGCCCAACAAAGTAAGAACCCACCTACAACACATAAAACACCGATTCAATCACTTAGTCACGAAACCAGTAATAGTATCGAAAGAATCAATTTTTCGAAATGAAAACTCGCCTGCGTCGCTCCAGGATAAGGAGTCGCCATTATTTAACAAAACCCAAGATCTGGATTTAAACAAAAACCCTAAGATCCGAAGAAGATCGAATCGGTAAAAAAACGTTACAAGAAGACGAAATCAATCAGAAGAACTTCCTCTACAAGAAACAGGATTGAGAAAGCGAAGAAGACGAGAGTAGTATCTCTCTATTGAAATTGAAGAAGAAGAAGAGATCTGAAGAAGGATTGACGAAGAAGAAGAAGTGAGATTTATAAAGGGGTTTACAGAGAAAAAGGAAATGGAGAGAGTATAGATCTAAGGGTTTTTGTGAAGCACTAGAGATAGGGTAAGGAAATTATAAGAGGAGGCGCTCTTTATTCCTTTTTTAATATAAATGTATCTTTTCTTTCTTTTTCTCTTTGATTTGCCCCATAAGTTTTGAATTTGTACTAAAATAACCCTGAACTATGATAATTACAATATGTGTCTTTTTCCTCATGATTTTAACACCATTGGTTTTGATTTTACCAAATATAAACCACAAAACTTTACGGTGTAGATCTTTAATGGAATACACTGATACATGCTTTTTTCCTATGCATCATTCGCTCCAAAAAAGGATTGATTGAGCTAACACGTTTTTTATTGGGAAATTCGGCCCAACCGAGCAACGGTTCGTCCTAAGCGTGTCAGCTTGGCCCAACAATACAACGGCGTGATGGCTCAGCCCATATTCATTCGCTCCGGCCCGATAAGGCAATATCTCTAATTTGGAAGGGTAAAAAGGGGAAATCACAAGGGAGACAAGAAGTCATTAGCGATAGATAAGACAATATATTTCCGTTTGTGTTTCTTTTTCCGTTTTGTATCTTCGATTTCTCGTTCAGCTGATTCACTATAAATACCAATCTCGTTCATCGTTAATAAAGAAGTTGCTATGTTCTCTCCAAAAACCCATTATATATTTATTGTTACAACCTCGACACAAACACTTTCTCTCATGATATTAAACACCAAAGGTTTTAAGGTTATAAAACAAACCACAAACTCTTTTGCGGTTACTTATTTTTTGTGTTTGTTCTCATCTTATGAATTTAACGACAGAAGTTTTGAGATCGTACTAAAATTTGAGATTTCCTCCTCTCTCTTTCTTCTTTGCATTTTGTTTTGATCCTCTATATATTTGTCATATGATAATGTTAGACTTGTCTACTATCAATGGTGTCACAACACACATTGTTAGAAGTATGTATTTGTTGTAATCATGACATCATGTGTTGTTGTCTTGTGATCACAATGCACACAATTAGTTATGCATTCTCTTTTGATATGGATATTGAGTGATAAGTTCATTATATGTGTGAATGGCTCCAAGATCATTGAAACCGATGATAGGTCAAGAATCTTATTGTTAAAAGGATCGTGGTGGATCAATTTTATTGGGCTTTTTATGGCCCAATAAATGGGCTAGCTAATTTATTGGGCTTATATGGCCCAATCATTGTAAACAAAACTCCTCTATAGTCCGATTGATAGAAACCCTCGTGACGATCCTCACTCTCCGAAGCGATTATTCAGAAAGTTTTAACCAAAACAAAAAAAAATCTTCTTATCAATCAATGGCGGCGAAGAGAATCGGAGCCGGTAAATCTGGCGGCGGAGATCCAAACATACTGGCGAGAATTTCAAACTCCGAGATCGTGTCTCAAGGAAGACGCGCCGCTGGAGATGCCGTCGAAGTATCAAAGAAACTGCTAAGGAGCACCGGAAAAGCAGCGTGGATCGCTGGAACAACTTTTCTCATCCTTGTTGTTCCATTGATCATTGAGATGGATCGCGAGGCACAAATCAACGAAATTGAGCTTCAAAATGCCAGTCTCCTCGGAGCTCCACCATCTCCAATGCAAAGGGGATTGTAAGAATCCCTATTATGGATTATGGTTCTCTGTTTTACCTGTGTTTTTTGTTATATGGTGTTTTTTGGAATTTGAATTTCGTAGAAGAGTGCTTTACTTCACATCGTTGGATTCATAAAGTTCAAAGCTTTGGTTGTTTTCTTATTATTATCTTCAGATTGATTTGGTTATCTATAATTTTCTGGTTTCTCTAATTCATCATCCGATTGAAATTGTTTCTATTGAGATAAGTTAGTTCAATTTAGCATCTTTAGGCAATGAAGTTGATTGTCACTTTCTATGAATGGCTTAACCTTTAATAGACTAACCAAAACCATTGATTGTGTGGTCATCTTCTTGTTCATGGTACTTGGGTTATGGAGTTTGAGTTTTATACAAGTCTGGGTTAGTTTACTTATCATATGTTTGATGGGGTTCCTCTCCTTTTAGTCGAGTAATCAATACCTCTCGTAGGACCGAAATGGTCTTAAACAGGCTCCTCGCGCCTGGTATCATGAGTGAAATTTCTGATAGCTGCTTATATCCAAGTCTCATCTTTATCACAAATGCTACGAATCCAGAAACTTCCTCTGCACCATCATCCTCGTCTGTTTGTTTCATTAAAGTGCTTAAGGTGAAAGAGACTTGTTAACTTCTTTCTTGGTATAGAGATCTATGTGTAAGATGATGTGTGTGTCCTCCTGTCTACTCTTGGTTTGGGAAATCATGTTCTGGATCTTACTTTAACCAAAATTCAGTAGTCAAAGTGATGGTTGAAGCGTATTCAATGCTCTAGAGTTTTGAAGCTTGTTTATATGGTTGATTTTCACTTTATTTGAATGGCTCTACATGAAAATAAACTACCAAAAAACCCTTGATGGTAGTCTTCTTCTAGTTCGTAATACTTGAGCGATGGAGTTTCAGTTTTATTTAAGTCTAGGATAATTCCTTCTGAGATATGTTTGATGTGATTGCCAAGTTGTTATGTCTTTGTTTCGTTAAACGGTTTAAGCTGAAAGAAGAGATTTCGGCTTATTTCTAGGTTCAAAGATCTCCTCTTGGTTTGGCAATCATGTTCAGAATCTAAACCAAAATTCAGTATTCAAAAGTGGTGGTAGAACAGATTATCAGCTCTGAAGCTGTTTTTTTTTCTTTAACCCGGTTTGAGTATCGAGTAAAAGAACGGACATTGAAGTTCGATGTGTATGTGCCTTTGCAAATATTGAAATCAATTAGGGTTTCAATCTAGTGTATATGGTTATTTACCATAATTGTGCATATTTTTGAATAGTATCACAATCACTTTATATGCTATTGATAGAATTTTGTAGATGTAGTGAAATTGTGAAAAGTATAGTTGGATACTGTGAATCTCGCTAACTCCAAGCTTCCAAAGTGAGCTACCAATAAAGCTTCACTCTTTCCCAACGAAAACGACTGAAACTAGATCTATCAAGAAACTGAGAGCATGTGTAATGCAAGTCTCTCATCAAAGTCTTTCACATATAAAAGTAATAATAAAATAAGAAATAATATTATTTAATTATGTGAGTCTTTCATAGGAGAGACTTTGAGAGCCTCTCTCCACTTTTTTGAGAGACTCACATAATTAAATAATTTTATTTTTTATTTTATTGTTACTTTTATAGTTGAGAGACTATGGTGAAAAATTTGCATTGCAGATTGTCCATGCTCTGAGGAGTCACGTACAACTTGTATTGTTTCACTAAAAAAAAGCTGCTTTAACTTCTTGTTGAGTATTTCTCTTTTTCATCAATTTTCTATTTTGATGCTTCATTTTACTTTTTTTTTTTATTTATCAATTGTGGGTATGCTTTTTTTATCTGATCTAAATCATTGGAAATAGAACAAGTAATAATCAGTAAGTTGAGGAATCTCTTTCATCCTTCAATGGTCATTTAAATAAATGAAAAGATTTGAAAGAGAAATTAGATACTGAGTGACAAATAGACAAAAAAAAAATTAATTAATTAAATGACAAAATTAATAAGCATCATATTTACTCTTCTTCTTCATGGCAGATCTCAAAACCAACAAGCAAACAATCACAAACCCTAAAACAAAAACTCCTCCCACCGCCAAAGCTATCGTCCTTTCTGTGTGTTGTCTCTTCTCTCCACCTACACACACAATGACACAAACACCCATTAATGGCCGTTCCCATTATAAATACTTTTTCACACAAAATTAATTTATTAAAAAAAAAAAACAAATTGTAAGCCTCACTCACATGTAACCTGAAACCTAAATGATGTGTCAACATTCTAAAATTTGGAAAAAATCTGGTCTTTTCTATTATAAAGTTATCTATTTCCCCACTAGTTTTTTGGTTTTAATATCTTCTTCCACTAAGCTCTTTGTTATCGTCTTGTCTCCATTAGTTTTTGTTTAATCTACTTGACAACGAAACTACATAAAGATGTAAACATTCTTATACGAGATTCATGTGTATGTACTATCATCTAATTATTAGGATTTGAGTACTAAAAATCTACACTCACTAAATACAATAATTTAGGATAGAACTACTTTTATAATCATCTTTCTGAATTGTATAATATGAGATTTTCAAATGTAATATTATATTAAAAGAAATATATAATATTGATATTAATTTTTGTTTACCTGAAATTGGTTCTATGTTGTTGGGAACACCATGAGAGTAGTAACTATAGCTAACGAAGCACTTAAGAAGATAAACTTGTCCCGAGTTCGAATCTCCACACTCACTCTTTGCTTTCTCAAATCCATCTTTCACACATTCCCCACAATCTGAATTTCCCAAACTACCCTCACACTGTCCCAACACGTACACCGACTCATATTGCCCCGCGTAAAACCCTCCTCCGCCACCACCACCGCCAGCACCACCGCCACCGGATGATCCACTTTTCACGCCGTTCTCCGCCATACCAAACGCCGTCTCCCTCTTCCCGACAAACCCAGGATCGCTGGAATCTTTTTTCCCGCAGATACGGAACAACATCTCCGTACCAGAAGTTTGTCGGAATCCTGAGATTTCATACCGGAGATAACATCCGGCGAGCTGCACACGAGCAGCCACCACCACATTACCGTCATCTCCGCCACCACCGCAGAGTTTAGAAACGAGTTTAGGGATTTTAGAGACGCAATCGTAACACTCAGCGTTGTGGAGATCGCCACGGCACTGAAAAACACCGATCACGGCGGTTGTGTTATCAGTTCCGGAGGTTACGGAGGCGTAAGAGCTTTGTGCTGATTGAGAAACTAAAGAAGTGAATAAGTTTTTGAGATTCTGAGAGAAAACACCAGTTGGGTCTGGGAATTTCTGATTAGCACAACCTTTAAAGATGAGATTTTTATTATCACCATCACCGGAGATTACAAAGAATGGTAAGAAGAACCAGAAGATGAAGAATTGATAGATGAGTTTCATAATTGAGAAAGAGAGAGAGATTTCCAAATTTTGTTTCTTGATGTTGAAAATCTTTTATTAGTTTCTGCATAAAGTTTGTGTTGTTTTATTTATATTTTTGTCGTTTGAGGGTTTAAAGACAAAAAAATCTAATGGGGTTTGAGAAATAAGAGCTGGTTTTGTAGTATGAAACCATGAAAAATAAAGGAGTATACTTTTCTTTGGATCTTGCTTCAAGGTTAAGATTAAAAGAAAGAAACTTTGAGACGACAAGTGTTTATTATATAGATTTTGTTTTGGGAGATTATGTATTACAGTATCAAAAAAATGATTACTGTTACCTTTTTTGTTGTTGAAATTCAGTGAATAACCCTTTAATGCCATTGAATCTGACTTTATTGTCTGAATTTGGAGTTTATTACAGGACATTCAATATCTCATTGAAGAAAATACACCTTTTGTGGATGGTTTTGCCGGTAGTACGCGATATGTTTTTTTTGGTTCAAGGCACTATTTTGATGATTTGACATAAATTGTAGGCTGAAACGAGAAGGAGAATAAAGTCTTAGACCATCATTAATGGTAGTTTCTTAGGAAGATCTTAGAAAAAAATCTTAGCTTAAAATAGATAAAAAAAAGCAAATATCTTAAGATTGTTAAGAATGTCTCTTAGCTAAGAGACATTTGGTGGATTAAAAAGTGTTTCTTAGCTAAATGTCTATCATCTAATGCTAAGAGCCAATATTAAGAGACTACCAATAATGTTGCTCTTAGAGATTGTGTAAATGTAAAAAGATTGATTCGATTTTTCCAATAAAAGCATGATCGTTAAAATTGAGTTTCCATAGTATCAAAACATAATCGTGGAGTGAATAATAATAAACTTGTGTGTTTTTGTCAATTAATTACAAAAGATATCATCACTATGATCGTTTTGAGTTAATGATTTTTTTTTTAACCACAAAATAAATCCATCTATTTAAGCTAGAAACGGACGGTTTTTTACGGGAGAAAACCAGTCCAGTGTTGAAGAGCTTACATGGGGAAAAAGAGAACTGCGTGCTCTTGCATTCTTAGCGAGACAATCGGGAAACCTAGTTTTAAAGCATTAAAATCTTCTAATTCTGAAGCAAAAGCGGGCCGCTCATCCGGAGGGTCCAATAGCTGTGTCAGCTCCTTGCAATCTGTCTCAAAGGGAACATTAAAAATAGATAATGATGTGAGGGATCTCATTGCCCAGAGAAGCGCTTCAAACTCTGTGTGAAGTGAAGATAAACAGTACCGAAAACACTTGAGTCCAAGATTAATAAGCTGAGAGTCTGAGATAAGAATCCATCCAATGCCGCATAAAGTGCCTTCGTCTATCCAAGATCCATCAACCTGGCAAATCAAAAGATCTGAAACAGTGGATCGCGAACCTGGGTCTATAAGGGGCAGTTGAGAATCAATGATCGACTCTCTGGCTCTTGCGATGCGAAAAGACTCTGCTTCTTTGCAGGCAAGCTGAAGCGTATCTACAGGATGAACTTCTGAGTTCTCAAAAACTTTTAAGTTTTGTGCTTTCCAGATGAACCACAAAATCCATGGAAAGCCCCTGATAGCTTCCTCCCTTACTCCAAGCTCCTTTGCTCTCCAGTAAAGATGATCTAAGTTTGCGAAAATCGAGGGAGCAAGAAAGACTCCTTGAATCAGAGGAATCTTGGAGAGAGACCAAACCTGGTAAGATAGAGGGCATTCAAATAACACGTGGTTGATAGTCTCATCGCACATCCCACACCGAGGGCATGTCTTATCAGTTCCTAAATGTCGATCAACAAGTCGTTGGCAGGTGGCTAGACATCCCGTGGCAGTTTGCCAAAGAAAGTGTTTAATTTTTCTGGGGGATTGGATTTTCCATGATTGTGCATGTAGTGCGCTAACACTGGGTCCCTGAAAAGGAAGGTCACAATCTCCTCGCGGGCTAGCTTTCGGTGCCCAGTAGCCGGATCTGACAGAGTAATTGCCAAATTTTGTATGAGCCCAAATGTAAGAATCTCTCGAGAATGATAAACTCGGATGTAACCCCAAGATGCGGGGTATGTCTTCTGGCGCTATCAAATCCTAGAGCTTAGCCATGTTCCAAGTCTTAGAGATCGGGTCAATCAGCTCATTAACATAGAGGTTGGGATCCGTGGCTTCCAGCCTACTGATCGGTGTACGAGCCGGTGTAGTTGGAATCCACAGATCACTCCACACTTTCGTGTCAAAACCCAATCCAATATTCTTTCTCAAACCCGAGAGTAGGAGAGGTCTAGACGTAAGCATACTATGCCATCCGTAGGAGGGTAGATATGAGGGCTTGACTTGGAGGGGGCTCAAGTAGCGAAAATATCTACCTCTTAGGACCCGTGCTAGCAGGGAGTTTGGGTACCTCACTAGACGGCACATCTGCTTGGCAAGGAGTTCTAGGTTAAAATCTTCAAACATTCTGAAGCCCAAGCTTCCTTCCGATAATGGAGTACATCATTTATCCCAAACAATCCAATTTAGACCCCTACTCTCTTGATTGTTACTCCACCATAAATTCGAAATTGTACTACTCAGTTTAGAGCAAATGTTTTTAGGCAGGAGAAGAAAGCAAGACATGACATACGTTGGGAGAGCTTGAGCCACTGATTTGATAAGAATCTTCATACCTCATTTGGATAGAAATTTTGACAACCAAGTATTAATCTTGCTCTTTAACCGATCTTGGACAAATGCGAAGACTTGAGCCTTAGATCCCTGGATCTTCTCTGGAAGTCCTAGGTAGGTGCCCATGCCACCTTCTTGATGGATTCCTAAGATTCTCTTAATATCAGTCTTTCTCTGTGGTTGGATCTTGCTCCCAAACATAACTGAAGACTTCGAAAAATTAATTTGTTGTACTAATGCCTCGCCATATTGGCGGATGATGGAGATAATTTCTAAACTCTGTTGACATTCCGCTTTACAGAAGAAGAGGCTGTCATCAGCAAAAAGAAGATGGGAAACTAGGGGACTCGCGCGGGAAAGATGAAGCCCTTGGATTTTTCCAAACCATTCAGCTCGATTAACTTGAGCGATAAGCGCCTCTGTACAGATGATGAAAAGGTAGGGAGATAGAGGATCTCCTTGCTGATTCCTCGCGTATGAGAGATGCTTCCTTTAGCTTCTCCGCTGATAAGAACCTAGTAAGTAACAGTCTCTACGCAGGTCATAATCCAATGAACCCATTGAGGTGAGAATCCGAGTTTTAGCATTAGAGTTCTTAGGAAAGACCATTCAACCCTGTCAAAGGCTTTGCTCATATTTGTCTTGATTGCCATAAAGTATTTTCGGCAAGCATCGTTAGTGCGGAGAGCGTGAAAATTTTCTTGCGCTATAAAAATGTTATCTGTGATTAAACGTCTTGCCATAAAGACGGATTGAGTCTCTGAAATGATCTTTGGAAGAGTCTTTCGGAGCCTGTTGGAGAGAACTTTGGAGATGATCTTATAGTCCACGTTACACAAACTGATTGGTCTGAAGCTTATCATCTCTGTAGGTCTTCCAATCTTTGGTATAAGACAAATATTTGTTTGATTCAGCTTCGGATCTAGAATACCTGATGAGAAGAAGCTTTTAATAGTGTTAACCAGGTCAGGTCGGACTATATGCCAGAATTTCTGGTAGAAGAGGGCCGTCATACCATCTGGACCCAGAGCATTACTGGGATTCATCTCAAAAAGTACCTTTTTTTATTTCTTCTTCAGTGACCTCTCTCGTGAGGCACCCGTTCTTCTCTTCGTTAACTATCTCGGGAATATCCTGGAGGATCTCGTGCTCCGTCGATGCGAGGCTTGAGATAAATAATTGCGAAAAATAGTTGGTTGCAACTCCTTCTATCTCCTCCTCAGATGCAACCCAATCACCGTCGGAGTTGAGCAAACCTACAATTCTATTCCTAGCCCGACGTTGTTTTGTCGAAGCATGTAAAAACTTGGTATTCTCGTCACCTTCGCCTAACCAAATTGCTCGACTCTTTTGCTTCCAATGAAGCTCTTCCTCCCTGAACGCATCGCATAACTTAAACTTTAGCTAGGTGATTTCGGAAGGGTCTCTATTCTCATCCAATTGAGCTTCATCAAGTTCGGCGGTCAATTCTTCAATTAGTTTCGCTGAGTTAGAGTTTGAAAGCTCACTCTTTCTCCACGTCAAAATTGCTCTTCTGCATGATTGAATTTTTTTGACGATATCGCATGCGTTTTCGGACGGTTCTCCCCAACCTGCAATAATTGCCTCCTCAAGACCTTTCTTGCCAAACCAACGTTTATCGAACTGGAAGCTTCTTTTCCTCTTTTTGTTTTTTGAAAGAATATGTGCTAAAAGTGGGCGGTGATCCGAGCCCAGAGGCGTAAAAACTCCACATTAGTGTGGGAAAAAGTATTGTGCCAATCTTCAGTACCAAAAGCTTTGTCCAGCCTGCATTTTATTAGACCGTTACGCCGTCTTCCGACCCAGAAGAATGGGTTTCCTTTGTAGGGGAAGTCGACGAGTCCACAGTTGTGGATCATGGTGTTGAAAGGAAGAAACGAGTTATCTGATCTTTTTTTCCGCCTTGTTTTTCATGATTTCCGCATAGCTCATTGAAATCTCCAATAAGAAACCAGGGGTCAGAGCGCTCAATACCAATACGGGTGAGTCTTTCCCAAATATTTTTTCGGTACTTAACGACCGGATCTCCATATACAAAAGATAAGAACACTTTATTTCCATCAATAATAGTCTCAACATCAATCAAACGATTAGTATAAGAGAGTATAGAGGTGGGATAATCATTGGAATAGAATAAAGCTAGACCGCCACTAGTACCTTCTGGCTCAACAGTAAAAAGGTTGTCATAACCTAGATCCAATTGTCTTTCTTCTAAGACAGATCTTTCATTTTTAGTTTCAGAAAGGAACAAAAAACCTGGGAAGAATTTTCTGCGCATCTCCCTTAGCCTCTGAATTGTCAAGTATGCTCCTACTCCTTGATAATTCCAGGCGAGGATTCTCATTGAATCTTACTGAGTGGGTTCTGGGATCCCACCAGACCTGAGAGAGACTTTGTTCTTTTGTTGACTGACGATGGAAACACCCCAGTGCGGGAGACAGTCGAATTAATGATAAGCATTATTGTTTTTGTAGAATTTTAGATTTCACATTCTATATGATATTTTTTGAGTTGGTGTGAGGGTCGAACCTTTGCTTTTGTATCGTAATGACACTATGTAAAAAAGCCTTATATAAGTTTTACACTACAACAAAAGTATGCATTGATAGCACTATAGGATAGCGTTGATTACTCAATTGCTATTACAGAGGGTACCCAGGGTTTTGTAACTATAACACAGCGTTTCAGAAACGCTAAGACGAATAATAGCAAAGCGGGAAACTAAAATCACGTGTACCGCCAACACTTGGTGAAATTTTGTCCAAAACCGCGAACACTTAGAAAAAAAACAAGAAAATAAGCTTTGGTCTTAAAACAAAAAAAAGAACAAAAAAAAGAGAAGACTCGAGGAAAAAAAAAACACAACACTCTTAGAGTGAAAACACAACACTCTCAGAGCATCTCACAACACCCTAAACCTAATTTCAGACGTCGGCGAATCTTGCTTCACCGGCGAGAATCTCCACTTCCACCGGCGTCGATTTCAATATGGGCTCGGTGTCTCGACCTAGATCTGATTCGGAGCTGGGTTTCTCTCGACTTCTCGTCCTCTCCGTAGCTCTATTCTTCTGCTCCGACTGTTTCTCGTTCGCCGGACTTCTCGTCTTCTCTGTTGTTCGACTGATAAGGAGCTGGGTTAGTCTTCCATCCGATTTGATTTCTCATTCAAGCTGCTCCTATTTTCAGTCTCCTTAACCCTAATTAAATTCTCTTATTGTGAGCTTTCAAGGTCTGTAGCTTATTGCGAGGTTTGAAGCTCTTTATCAAGGAAGGAGACGAAGCTGAAAGGAAAAGAAGGAAGAGATTTCAGATTCTGTAAGTAACGAAGCTGTAAGTAATTTTCGATTTTGTTTCTAATTGAGAATTAGGGTTCAAAACTATATTATTAATTTGAGATTGTGTTTCTAATTGAGAATTAGGTTTGGGTCAAGTCGCGTACCAAAAAGGATGGTACGCCAGTCAATACTAATGCAGCTGAAAAGATTGTAAGCGTCCAATTCTTTGCTGATTGGTAATTAACATGGTATTTGGATGGTTGTGGTGAGTTGTTTTTGATCTGATATTTGTTATTCAGAGAAAGGCAGCTGAGGTGGAGAGTAATGATCAGTCCACAACAACCAATCCAAAAGAAGATGGTCTTTCTCAAGTTTTAGGACCTGATAAGCCTGGTCGACTAAGGGCAATGGGAAGAGGGATGAGTATGACTAAACTTGCTTTTTTTTCAGGTGAAGAGTAAGTGTATGGCTCAAATGGAAGAAAAGCAACTACATTTGCAGCGAAAGGTGGATGACTTAGAAGCTGTAATTGCAAATTATCAGGTTAGTCATATTTTAACACTAATGACATAAGACATTTGATACTTTCTATACTTCCAAGATTAAGTAACCATATAATTTTTATGCATGCGCAGAGAGGAGATGCTGAAGTAGGTGAAAACTCAGCTCCAAGAGTAAGTAATAATCATGTAGTTTTTTTTAGTTAAAACATTGATTATGGCTTTATTTTTAATCTAACATCTATCTTTTTCGATGTGGATGTTGACCAAGAAGATATTGTCCCTAAGGTAGTACTTTCTAATGTATTTTTGATGACTATATATCTTTCTATGCTTAAGTGTATCTGCCTTCATTTGTTTCTTCTTTTGTTCCACAGAGCCCAAGCACAAATTCTGCTAATAAGTGTAAACTAATGGATTGGAATGGAGACGAAAAAGTTCTTGTTGCTGAAGGGCGGTGGATGACACAAGAACGCAAAGCATTGGTTAATGGACTTCCTCTCGGGCCAAATGCTGTAAAAGTATTTGTGGATGTGGTACACCGACCGGAGACCTTTCTGTGGAGGCCTACTACAGAATTGCAAACCATTGAGGACTGTTTGAAGTCATTTGTAGCATGGCCTGCTAGAAGAGTTGTTTTTGGAACAACATCAGAGGGAGATGCAACGACGTCACGATCTCCGGTTGCAACTCCACGGAGGGAAACAGTCTCATCTCAGCTTGAGAAATCTGCAGCAACTCCATCACCTCCTGTGAAAAAAGCTAAAAGTGCTTCAGAATCACATGTTGTTAGGAGATCTCCGGTAATATGTTGATTCATAATCACCAGTTTTATTTTGATTAAGTTCCTTGTTGTTGTTTCTAATATTATGCACTACATGTTGGCAGCGTAAGAAGGCAAACCAAGTTTCAATGGAAAATCTGAGGTGTAAGTTGATGGCTATAACTGGGAAGAAGCAGGTCGTTGCCGAAGGTCGCTGGTCTTCAAACAATCCGGACCAAGTTGTCCACTTTGTTCCCTTGGGGCCAAAAGGAGTACGAGTTTGGGTCGATGTTGTCAAAGTTAAAGATGCCGCTGTTTGGAGACCTTCTGATGAAATCGAGGTTATGGAAGATGCAATAGGTTCATCTATTGCATGGCCAGAGGACAAAGTGGTTCTCTTTTGAACTTTGAAACTTTTGGTTGTTGTTGTGATATTTAGTATTAAAACTTTGTTTGAACGGATGTTTTGTTTGTGAACGGATGTATCGTTGGATCTTTATGTATTAATGCATGTTTGGATTTGAATTATTTGATTCTACAGGTTTAGGTAAACATAATTTGATTCTACAGGTTTTGGAAATGAATGATTTTGATTAAACGTTTTATTTTATTGTCTTATCATACAGCGGTTTAAATAAGCTGTGTTACGATATCTTAAGACACATACCAAATGTTATATTTTAGTATCATATAACGCCTAACAAAAGCTATATTATAATATATTACAGCAAAAATAAAATGTCATGTAATAATATACTAGAGCATTCAAACACTGCTATAATATATGAATATACTATAGCACAATACAAAACGCTACGGTACGGTGTGACCCTATTATAGCTGGGGCAGACATAGCGTTTAGAAAAACGCTATTGATTACATATAATAGCGTTAATCGTGAGCTAACAATGTGGATATTTGTTGTAGTGTTATTAATATTTTACATTCATTCCAAAAAAAATCCTTTGCTACAGCACGAAATGGTTATAATCACTCGAATACATACGTAGAGGTGTTTCAGAACAACTCTATGACGGTGTTTAAAATCATTAAGGCTACAAAAGAATGAAATAATGTAGCAACTGTAATGTGAGTAGATTAGCGTAATAATGTTTTCTTCGTAAGGTATGCTCGTCATGTTTTGTCATTAGAATGTCTTTGTGAAATATAGCATAATTCATCATGTTAGTTTTTGATTATGTATTTTACATAAGAAAATGATTCATGAAACCACTTCTTAACGCTGATGCCGGAAATTACTTCTTCTAGTTTTTCTATTTGGGGATTTTTTTTCTTCTTCTTTCTAAAACGAATAGTTTTACAATTTATATAATGAACATCTATCTCTTAGCTAAACTCTAGTTTTCTCAAAGAATTCACTCACAAGAAGAGCTCTAATATCAGAAGGAGGGTTTAGAAAAACAAATCTTGATATTTTGAGTTTCCTTTCCTCTTGCATAAAACTCTAATCGTTTAACGGCCATATTTGCCCATGCAGGGTTGACCCGACTCAGTTAAGCCCGGCCCATTAATCCTGGCCCATTAAGCAGAGAAGAAGAACAAATTCATAGGAGGGTCAACAAAAAGTCACAGTCGAACTCGAAACAATCGAAATTTCACCTGGCACTGTCCTTGCGTGTACTCACGCGCCGACGTAATACTCTGCCGTCGACGCCGACATTGTCTCTACGCCGTTCTCATCGCTTTCTCACGGCCACGATTCTCTACTAAGTAGTCAAAATCCTCCACTCCTTCGCTGTATCAAGCTCGCTTTAAACCCTAACCCTCTCGCGACATTTCGTCCCTGTAATTAGTAAGTTCTCCTAATTTCCCGACGAAAGTCTTCTCCTTTTCGAGTCTAATGATCGGAAAACGCTATTAATTAGTTCTCGGGAAGAGAAAACAACGTTTTATTAGGGTTTCTTTGTGCGGTTTGTGTTTCTCAAGAGGAAAGGTTTCAACTTTCTTAGGATGTTCAATTTCTGAGTATTTTCTACTTCTTGGGGTTTGTCTTTGCTGTTAGGTAGATGTCTGGCTCTTTGGTTTGTAATGTTGTTGATTTGCTTTAGGTCTGTCTTTGAATTCTGGCTCTTCATATCTTGTTCCTTTCGCATTTGATAGGATGAGGCAAATGACAAGTTACAATTTGTTTCACTAAAGTTTTTATGAGGCTGGTGATTTGAAATCAATCTTTGTTTGTTGTTACAGAAACAACGATGGCACCTAATCCGCATATCAAGAAAGCATTTATGGCTATGAAGGCTCTGGGAATAAAGGATGCGCAAGTGAAGCCGGTCTTGAAAAACCTTCTCACCCTTTACGAGAAAAACTGGGAGTTAATTGCTGAAGACAATTACAGGGTTCTTGCTGATGCTATCTTCGATAGCCAAGAAGCTCAGGTATCTTTCTTTGTTGTCTCTTTGATCTACTGTTTTCTTATATCTGTGGTTATATGATTGTCTTTGTTATTTACGTTGACATTCCATATTGATATAACATATGAAGGATATTCAAGAAAGCAAAGGAAAGAAAGCTGACGAAGCTAAAGCGGATGAAGGCTGTGTATGTTCTTTCCTCACAAACTTCAATTTATTAGTTCAATTATTGTATTTTTTTAATTTATTAGTTCAATTATTGTATTTTTTTATCGCTTTGTTATATCCATGCTTCGCTTTGTTGTTGATCCAATCTTTCAGTCCACAGAAGTTGACAGAGGAAAGAAGAAGCTCCTTGAAGTATGCAAACTGAATATCTTTGCTGTGTTAGAGTAATGTTTCTTTATGTGCTTGCATTCATTCAGTTTCTGTTGTGTAATATCAGTCTATCGAGGAAGACGATGATGCACTGGCTGAGTCTGATCGCCCTTTAAAGAGGCTGCGGCGCAGAGGTGAAGGAGGCTCTGCTTTGACAAGCCCTAGCTTGGGGAGTCCGACTTTAGAGGAGCCTTCGACTTATGACGAAGAAAATGCTCCGATCCTATTGCCATATCATCCTGTACCAACTAAAAATGACCATGATGCTGGTGAGCTCATTATTCCAAAAGTCGAGCCCATTACAAATATGGCTCTCAGTTCTATTCATCCTGGTACTTTTTGTAAATAGCAGTAACTAAATCTTATTTGCATTGCTCATTTTGTTGTTATGATGTGTCTTGTACGTTTTCTGTAGATTCAGTAGAGCGAGAGAACTCTTCAGTTCCCATGCTTGAGATGGAGAAAACAAATGGACATGTGGAAGAGGGGGCTGGTGAAACAGTAAGTACTGCTGATGGTACTACCAATGATGTTTCTCCTACAACTGTTGGGAGATTTAGTGAGCACAAGCTAGCTGCAACCACAGAAGAACCATCAGCACTTGAATTAGCTTCTTCTGCTTCAGGCGAAGTGAAGATTAATCTTAGTTTTGCTCCTGCAACTGGAGGATCAAATCTATATTTACCTTCTATGGAGGAACTTCGAAGAGCAATGGAGGAGAAGTGTCTTCGATCGTACAAAATACTGGACCCCAACTTTTCTGTGCTTGGTTTTATGAACGACATCTGTAGCTGCTACATGGACTTGGCAACAAAGGGGAAAGATTCAGCTAACCAGTTGCCAAAAAACTTGCCGTTTGTCACAGCAAACATTGATGCATTGAAGAAATCTGCAGCAAGGATGGCTTTTACTTCACAGGGCAGTAATGATCATATGCGTGATGTTGAAAACGGTGCAGTTGGTGATTCCATGGGTTTGGTAGTTGTTCCTGAATGCCAACTTTCTGCGGATGAGTGGAGATTGATAAGCAGCTTCGGGGACATCACTCTAGGGAATGAAACTGTTGAGATTCCGTGGGTGAATGAGGTCAACGACAAGGTTCCTCCAGTTTTTCGTTACATAGTCCAAAGTCTTGTGTATCAAGATGCTGCAGTGAAGATTTCGCTTGGGAATATCAGAGATGACCAATGCTGCTCCTCTTGCTGTGGAGATTGCTTGGCTCCGTCAATGGCATGCAGTTGTGCAACTGCATTTAATGGCTTTGCATACACAGTAGATGGCCTCCTACTAGAAGATTTTCTGGAACAGTGTATCTCTGAGGCCCGTGATCCGCGGAAACATATGGTACAGTATTGCAAAGAATGTCCTTTAGAGAAAGCCAAAAAAGAAGTAATTCTTCAACCGTGCAAGGGGCATCTAAAGAGAAAGGTCATTAAAGAATGTTGGAGCAAGTGTGGTTGCATGAAGAAATGTGGCAACCGAGTTGTCCAACAGGGCATTCACAACAAGCTGCAAGTAAACACATTCACCTTACCAACCTTTTTGTGCCAAGTGGTCCAGTTTTTAATAATCTAAACCCATCTCAGTTCTGATAGAATTGAAACTGATTATGATCAATTTTAACTTGTACTAAACATTCTTTGCAATTTTGTTTATGTTCCTTTCATTTTTTTTTGAATCAGGTGTTTTTCACGCCCAATGGGAGAGGCTGGGGACTCAGAACTCTAGAAAAACTGCCTAAAGGAGCTTTTGTCTGTGAGTTTGCTGGAGAGATATTGACCCTTCCAGAGTTGTTCCAACGCAGCTCTGAGATGCTTACTTCTCCAGTATTATTGGATGCATACTGGGGTTCTGAAGACATTTCAGGGGATGACAAAGCACTTTGTCTTGACGGAACGCACTATGGAAATATTTCCAGGTTCATCAATCACAGGTATAGGGACTCTGAAAATGAGTTTGTTATAAAGTTTCAAATGACTAGTCTAGCTTTAGAAACTCATTTGGGAAACTATTAATTGGTTTCCCTCTCAATTCATTTCTTCTAACTGTACTATGTCTATTGTGCAGATGCTTAGATGCAAATTTGATTGAGATCCCAGTTCATGTGGAGACTACTGATTTACACTACTATCATGTATGACACAGTTCCTGGTTTCATTTCTAATCATTTGCTTATAGAAGTCTCATCTGTTATGTGGAAACAATAGACAGATTAGCTAATCTGTATTTTTTCCAGCTCGCATTCTTCACAACAAGAGAGATCGATGCTATGGAGGAACTTACCTGGGTGTGTTAGAAGTTTCTCCACCCACTCTTAATAGATTCGTTTCTTTTAGAAATTTTCACTTGTTCGGGTTCAAGTCCTTTTTTTTTTGTGGTTCTGTCTGAGAAGTTTTGGACTTACCCTGCAGGATTATGGTGTCCCATTCAACCAAGATGTGTTTCCCACGAGTCCGTTCCATTGTCGATGTGGTAGCGAGTTCTGTCGGGTCACTAAGCAGATAAGCAGTGAGTAATCATCACAAGTTTTATTAATTGATAATCTTTTTCCTTAGTTTGACTGTTAAATGTTTATCTCGGTTTTGATACATGAGCCCTTCACTATTTTTGCAACTAAATCACGCAATTTGTTGATGCTGCAGAAGGCAAGAATGTGAAGAAGCGAGCATGAGAGCTTTACTTTGGTAGTTTTTGAAGATATGTGGTGGTGCAATCTCTTTTTTTTTTTGTTGTTGTGAATGAATTGGCAAAAAAATTCCAATCGAAAAAACTCTTTTTGTCAAAAATCCGACAAGGCATATCAGCAAAGTCGGTCGGTCCATTGTAGCTATCAAAGGATGACACTTTTATCCTTAGAAACTGGATTCACTTTTGTGATATCAAACTCGTGTGTATATCTTAATTTAGGTTTTAACGGCTATGGCTTTTGTTTATGACTTATATATAAAAGATCTCTCTATTTATATACATCATAGTATCGAATTGAAGTCGTAATCTCAACTTAAAAGACGAGGTCCCATGAGAAGTACTTGTGGAAAGCTTCTATATATATATATATATATATATATATATATATGGATCTGTGCGTTGCACGTGTTACTGGTTGAGATTATCATTTTTAATTTTTTTATTTTATTTTTATAAGCTTAACTAAAATTCTACGAACATATCTATTTTAAAAAACACAGCATAATTATTTCTAAATATAGATTTATTAGCATAATTTGCAATATAAAACATTATTTATAGTTATGTTATACTAATTATTAAATCATCTAATATAAATGTTGGCCTATTTATAAAATTATATAATTTTTTGCTTATTATAAGTTATAAAGTCATAAATGTTCATATGTTGTATTATTGAATTTTAATAAGTTATTTATATTCATCAAAAGAGTGTGTTACTTCTTATAAATTAAATGTGAGCAAGATGGAAACAAAACTATGATAATAAGAAAAGATAAAATTATATAGTTACGTAAACATATGAACGATATATATATAATATGTAAACATGTAGTCTGAGTTACGTAAATATATATTTTTTTAAAGAAAAGTTTGACGTCATAATAAAATTGTGACAATAAAAGAAGAGAAAATATGAGACCGTCTATATCCTTGTCATATAACTTTACTTGATAATATGAAATATCCTCAACATAAAGAAACAACCTTATAAGGAATTACAAAGTATACACTAAATAACTTAAAACTAAAAAAAAAATTAATGAAACAACATCAGACTAAACATTATCTATTTGCAACATGGGTTTTGTCATTTTAGGTCCATATTACCAATTTCTTCGTTTTTTCTTCTTTCTAATTCTCAAATTTCTATGTATCTCTCATTAGTTTTCTCTTATTTTTGGTCGAACTCCTCTTTCTTTCTCATTCTCTCCCTCTCATCGGACTTCTTCACCACCATAGGTTTATTTACTTATTTTTTCTCTATCTCCATTTCTCGCATTCATCGGGCATCACTACCGAGTCTCACTACTCTGACCCGCCACCACAACTGTATCTCACTACTATCACAATCACCACCACCATCAATACCGAATCTCCCTAATTCCGACTCACCACCTTTGTCAATATTTACCGCTGCCACCACCACCATCAACACTAACACCACTGTTACCGCCTCTTATCCTCTTTCCCCAATTTCTCGTATTACTCCACCTTTTTTATCTCCTCCAACATTAGACCAAGCCTCTCCGACAATAACTCTAGTCTATGTCTATCACCATTCATAATTATTAATTTGCCTCAATTGTCATATATTCATTAAATCTGAATATCACATGCTATTTTTAGAAAAACACCGTGATTGGAAGTATTTTTTTATAATTGATATGATATAACATCGTTAAGAAATTAGTCTGCTTGATGAGAAAACATGAGACAATCTATTTGTTTATATAAAGGTGACTATTTACTATCTTTTTCTTATAGGATTAATAACTGATTGTATAATTTTCTTAATTTTTTTTCTAATTTTAAATCTTTTTCTTGTAAAGTTAGTAACTTATAAATAAAACGTTTAGCATAATTTAGCATAATTTTATAATTTTAATTTTTATGGATATACATATAAATTATATATATATATATATGTATAGTTTTCTTATTATAATCTTTTTATATTTTTAAACTGTTTAAATTTGTGGAAGCCCCCTTGGCCCATTGGTTGATCAAGGGTTAATTAATGCTTCTACACCCAGAGGTCTGGGGTTCGAGTCCTAAATACTGCGATTTATTAATATATTTGCAGATTATTGGAGGCAAGTGTGCATGAGATCTCCAACGATGTACAATTATAGCCGTTCGCCAGGATTCTACGCATAGAAGAAAGTGTCCATCAAGAGCATGAAGAATGAAGGTGAAGGAGGTGGGCATGAAGAAGGAAGGTGAAAGAGGTGACGTCTGTCGTGGATCTAATAAGGGTCGGAAGGAATTGTCAGTTGTAGAATCGTCTATGTAACAGTTCTCATACTTTGCAATAAATAATAAATCTAGAGGAAAAAAAAAACTGTTTAAATTTATAATTTTGTTATAATTATTTTTTTAAAACAAAATTTTTGTTTGCTAGATGGTGTGGATGTCGATTCACACACTCAAGTATTTTTATTAAGTAGGAAGGATTACTCTTGAGGGACAAAAATGAATATGTAAAAAGCTTATGAATTGTTACAGTATTTCTTATTCGAGGAAAAAGATCCCCCTTACATGGCCATTGGCCTTTATATTTATACATAGAAACATCACACATTTAAGTGGCTAATTAAATACAATTATTTTCTCTTAAATGTGTCTGTTTCGGTCTCTGAATTTAATGCTCAACGTTCCAATTTGAACTAACTTCGACATTCATGGGCCTCGCCTTTTGGCCCAAATATCCTTGGACCGACTTAACCGTGACTTTGACTCCGGACTCGTGTCGAGGTGCAGTCACTTCGGATTCTCCTTGTGGTGATAATCACTTCGACCGTTCCTTTGACTTACGGGTCTAATGAGCTTTATCCTTCGTGGGCCGTTATCTTGACTACGTGGCAATCTTTGGTTGGTCCCGGACTTCTGGTGCGGGATCCGACACCAACAATTAGCCCCCAAGTTCTTCGAAGTGCTATTCTAATTCGGAGGACTTTAATGCTTTAATGAACAAAGATTGCGTTCCGAGGAATCTTCTGATTTTCCCGCCAAGATCTTGTCAGTCCTTTAATTTCGGTGCTACCCATATTTGGTCGCGTAACATCTATCGCCATCATGACCGTATATTAATTATTTACTATTAAAGCGGGAAAAACCTTCCCACTTCCTCCACGATTCCCAAGGCGGTTCCATCATTATCACCTAGCTTGCGTGAGGTAACCTTCTTTTCATTCTTACTTTTACTCTTGTCCTTTGTGGTTAAAACTCCTTTTGCTTCCCTCGCCGAGTTTTCTCTTTCCCGAAACTTGAATTTTTCATTCCTCCCGATGACTTCTAATTCCGATAGACCCGAGTCTCCGTCTTTCGATGAGAGACGTTGTAGTAATGACTAGTGCACCCGCCCTAATGATATTGCCGATCCGCACTACAGATCCACCTGCACCCTTCAATCCCTCGAAACGATTGAAGGAGCTCTGCCGAATTTCACTGGGAATTATGGCGGAGGCGCAGATAGCCGATCCCACGGAGTCCCCAGAAAGCCACCGCGACGGCTACTTCTGTGTATATGAGATCTATTTTAAAGGTTGCGGGCTGACCTTTCCCCTTCTCGAAGCCCTAGTTTGATACCTAGCGGCTCTTGAAATCGCTCTTCCTCAACTAACCCCCAATCTTCTTCGAACTATCCTCGGAATTATAACAGTCGCGGCGGAGGCCAGATATGTTATCGGAGTTGCCGAGCTAAGTGAGCTTCTAAGCGTGAGAAGTTTATCGAAGAAAACGGGGTATTTCTCAGCTTATCCAAACGCCAACAGAAACATCATCTCGCATCTTCCGAACAAGGATGAAAATTGGCACCATCCTTGGTTTCTAATTAAGAAAACTCCCGCTTCGATCGGAAATCTTGCAGATTTACTCCCATCGAAGTGGTCTGCGAAGCCTGGTAGAGATTAGGTCGCATATATCTTTCTCGGTTGTTTTATTATCTTTGTAGACTAAAACCGTTGTTTCATTTCGCAGCTTTCGTCGCTCCGACTCTCCCATTTGAAGAATTCATCGGATTCTTCAAAATAATTCTCGAAGGGGAAACCCTTTGGAATTCTTTCACTCTTGAACGATTTTTAGAGGCCAACCACAGGCTCAGGATGAGTCCCCAGGTCAACTTCACCAACTTCCGCCTCCCCCCTCGACTCAGGGATTATCATCTCGGGCCCTTGCAGCCAAACGCAAAGCACTCTCCAAACCGATAGTTGAGGCTTGCGAGGAGAAAAAAGAGTTCCTCGCGGCTGCTATCGATAAGAAAGACTACAGTAGGACCTTACTGGTTGATGATAACAGTGCCGAGGGAACCAGATCTGTTACTGCTTATAGGTTGACACCTTGTCGTGAACGTCGTGACAACCGTTCTCCTCGGAGGGCTCAATCTCCTCGCCGTGACTCTCCTTGTCCCCCCGAGATGATTTTAGCAATGAAACGCTTAAAAATTTAATCCGCAGGAAAAGAGATAGGTCAAACCGCGATGGCTCCTCTCCACAGAGGGAGAAGTCAAGGGCCCGGACTGACCGTTCTTCTCGATCATCCCCTTCTACCGAACCAATGGGTCTTCCTCGACCTGTTGATATGTCTTCCTCTTCCCAGCCTGATAGCGAGAAGACTGTCCGGAGCGCATCTCCTAAAAAGGGAGATTCTGAATCTCGAGATGCCTCCTCGAAGTTGAAGCCTGCTCTTGTCCCTCAAGTCAAATCGCTTTCAGGTTTGGTGATTTACACACACTTAAAAGTTTTTATCTCTGTTCAGATTTCAAATTTTACAACTCTTCTTCCTTCACAACTATGGAGAAAGAAGGCAGCGTCTTCCGATGCTTCAAGACCCGATCGGGTGCAATCTTTCCAGATTTTGACAAGTGGCGCCCTGCGATTCGTGAACGCTACTTGCTTCACGCTCATCATTCATCTCGGGTTAGTTTCGCTTTGTTTTTCTGATTGCGCTGCCATTCTTCGAACTAACTCGCCATCCCGGGTTTATGTATAATGCCAGGCTAACGGTGAGCTTAATGACATGATTGAACATTACGAAGGGTTGGTCATTGGTCGGGAAAAGGAGATTGACACGTGGAAGAAAAAACTTTCTGCTCTTGAGGCTGAACTCTGTTCTTCTACCGGCTCCAAGCACGATCTAGAGGACAAGGTCGACAGTCTAACATCCGAGCTTGCGAAGATAAAGGGGGAGCTGCAGGACCAGTACGACCAGAATTAGAAACTCTAGGATGAACTTTCTGGTGTTCAGGGTAGACTTCATGAATCTGAATCAACTGCCGATACCCTGAACAACCAACTTATTGAGCTTAACGCGAAGTACAAGGCGATCACCAAGTTGCGTGATTCCGAGTTGGCAAGGTCGGCATCGAAAGCCAGAAAAGAGGTCAAGGGACGCGGGATAGAGTTGATCCAAGGGGCCATCCGCTTCATTCAAACTGAGAAACCCAGGTCAGATCTGGAATCTGACATCAAAGAGCACGAGAGCAACCTGATCCTGTTGGATCAGATTCATGACAAAGATTTCTCCGAAGCGCAAGAAAGGTCCGAGCTGACAACTAATTTGTCTGAAAAGCGGAGTCGCTTGGCAGCTCTCCCTGCTTCAACCTTCAACCCTCATCACTTCGAGGAATTCTTCACAGAATCACCTCCCATAAGTGAATCGGGTCTAGACTGGGCAGGTAACCTCTAGCTCTTGATACTTACTTCCTTCTTCTTGCACTATATATATTTTTTAAAACTGGCTGGAACTGTCCTTCCTAGGCTCAAGTGAGACGGAAAGTGTCGTCCCACCCGAAGTTTCCGCTGCACCGGAGGTCACCCCGAGAGATGGTTGTACCGTCGAGAGTGGACCAGGAGCTTCTTCTGATCAAGCCCCAGCCAAGGAGGTGAGTGAAATTTTGACAGCCGAGGCGGAATCCGAGGTGGCTGCTAATCCGTAGTGGCTGTGTCCACTTTAAACTGGGGATTGTCCCATTTATGTTAAAACTTAAATTTAAACTTGTTTTTGCCTAAGGAGGCTTTATCGTTACTTTCTTTTAAACGAGATATTTGCCTGAGGAGGCTTTTAAACCTTTTTAGGTTATGATCCCAAGAGAGTTTGGTTAAAACTATGTGCGGGTTTGCAAAGTCCGCTTTTAACCCTTTTTGGCCTTGTGGCTATGCTTTCGAGATTCTTAAGCTGATCAGACCTTTCTCTTTAGAATGCGAGAACTGAGCTCGACTTAACGCGAGTTCCCCACTTTGGGTTTAGTCAACTCTAGGCCTGGGCAAAAAAACCGTACCCGAGTACCCGAACCGAAACCGACCCGAAAAAACCGGTTTGGGGCGGGTACGGGTATTAGCTATTTACCCTATTGGGTCTTGTATTGTCGTACCCGTGGGTATAGGGTAAAACCCGATCCGAACCCGATACCCGAACGGGTACCCGATTACCCAAAATTACTTATACTTATACATATAAAAACTTTATATATATGTAATATTTGAGCTAAATACATTTATATCCAAATATCTGAGAGTAATTACCAAAAATTAAATGCACTTATATTTATATATTTAAGACTAAATATATTTATACGCGAGATGCTTGTAAATTTTTTAAATATTTGGACAAAATTCCGGTTATTCGGATAAATTTTTGGGTGAAACTCGGATATTTGAGTAAAATTGCGGATAAAATTCGGATATTAGAGTAAAATTTCGGGTAAAATTCGGGTATTTCGTAAAATTTTGGGTATTTGGATATAAAATATCCGAACCCGATGGGTGCCCAATTTTTCCGGGTATTTAGCGGTTCTAAAAATCTAAACCCGAACCGACCCGAACCCGATTAGACCCGAACCGGAACCGAACCGATATTTTAGATTTACCCTATTGGGTCCTAAACTCCTCTACCCGAAAAACACGTACCCGATCGGATTTTACCCGAACCCGACCCGCATACCCGAATGCCCTCCCCTAGTCAACTCGGTAAATTTGTTGGCTAGGGCCTTAAAATTCTTTGTAGTTAATGATTTTTTTTAAATGCGACGGTTGCTCTTTCCTTTCTCACTCCTTGAAAGTAGGAAAAGTGGCACGTCTTTAAGGCAATAACCGCCTTTTCTCGATTTCCAAAAATGGTTTAAGTTGCTAGGGCACGCCACCATTAATGATTTTTCGTTTCCAAGACAAACCCTAATCCTATTATAAATAGGAGATTGTTTGCCTTTGATCTTTCCTCAAGAAACTTCATAACTCATTCGACAAGCACCATATCAATGGAGAACGAAAACGTAGCTCCCGTTGATCCCGGCAGCCCGCTCTTCCGGTCCGGCGATGGCTTTGAACCGGCCGGCGTTCTTTTTCCTCACGCCGTCTTTCATTTTCCTTCAACGGAGAAGAAAGAGGCTTGCGACTTTATAGACAAGGTTAATATCTTTCGTCTTTGATTAAAACCTTTTGTTTTCTTTTATTTATTCATCTTTATGTTAGGTCGCCGACAAACACCGTCGCTTGTGTGAGGAGAGGCAGCGGCTAGGTCTCAAAAGGCAAACACTCGAGGCTCGCATCGCTCGAGTGGAGAGGAAGATAAGGGCTCTGGAAGGTGATCCCTTTGAATGGGACTGGTGGAAATTTGATTCTGTTGCTAAGATCCCGAAGATGCTCCGGATGTATCTCCGTGCTAAAGGAGTTCCGGGTCCCGTGAATGCCCCGGTCTATACCGTTCCATCTGATAGTGAAGAAGAAGACGAGGAGGAGGCCAGCTCCCATCGGAAACGCGTTCGGGATCATCCCGAAGTGGATGCCAAGAACAAGGCGTCCACTTCGAAAATTAAACTGGCGATGAAGGAGCCTGTTCCTGAGCCTCTTCCATAAATGTCCCCTAACTCTACTCCTACTTTGAACTCGTAATGGGCTTCGGCCGTTTTTTATTTATGGAAACGTTTGCAATTTTCCTTATTCTTCAAAATATTCTTGGAGATACGTCTTTTAATGCAATGATCGGTTTAAGAGCATAAATCTCTCCGCGAATCGCTCCATTCCTAGGATAGAATCCGAAGCTTACTAGGGATATGACGTCCCTATAAATTATAGTCTCAATTTCCCTTTACTCCTCACCACTCTTTTTATTTTAGCATGTATGGAGTTCAACCTTCGATGTTCAGAATTTATGCCCGACTTCTCCAGGATCGGAATGATAAACGAAGATGTTCCAAATGAGCCAAATAGGCAGCCTCTTCCACCTCGCGGCTTCTTCAGATCTCAAATCCGAGCTCCGTGCGCTTTTATCAGGGATCTCCCAATTAGAGACCAAGGAACAGCGATGGCATTCATAGAGGCGCTTGCGATTCAACATCAAAAGCTTACGTTGGAAAAGATGAGACTCCGGAAGAGGATTAATCGAATGCAGCGCAGACTTACTACGGTATCAAGAGATCTTCACCTCCTTGGCTCTCACCTCGGAGAATAGATCGAGCTTGGAATCTCCGACTTTGCTCATATTCCGGACTGCATGATGTCAATCCTCGATCTTGCTGGTCAAGGAGTTGAAGTGTTCTGTTCATCAACAAGATCTTCCTAATCCAAAGTGTACGATGAGGGACATTCCGTCTTACTTGTTTGAATAAACGCTCTATTTCCAATCTCATGTATGTTCGCATAGCCGAACCTTTATTTGCTTCACTTGTTCGCACAGTCGAACATTTTCCTTTAATAAAGAAATAAAACAAATTTTTATTAATAGCTGAACTCGTTTCCGAGCTGCCTACGTACCCATTTCGGGATCAAGCCACACCGTAGTTCATGTACATAAAAAATGCGTGTAGCTTAAACATAAAATTTCTTTAGGTTGATCACATTCCAAGCTCGCTTGACTGGCCTGTCTTCTAAGTCTTTCAGCCTATAAATACCGTTCCGAACCACTTCGGTAACAATGTAAGGTCCTTCCCAATTAATGCCGAGTTTACCGGCGCCTTCTTCTTTTTTATTGTCAAAGACACGCCTTAACACATAATCTTCTACAAAGAACGGCCTACTTTTGACTTTAGTGTTGTAATATCGGGCTGCTGCCTGCTGGTAATTCTGAATCCGAATCAAAGCTTGATCACGCCTTTCATTTATGGTATCTAGCGAATCATCAAGCATTGCTGAATTTTCTTCCTCATTTAATGGTGCTTTTGTTCGGCGAAGTCCGGGCACGTTGAGTTTAGCTGGTACTACTGCCTCCATGCCATAAAACAAAGAGAATGGAGTTTCTCCGGTAGGTCGCCTAGGGGTTGTACGATAGGCCCATAGGACGGGTTGGAGTTCTTCATACCATCCTCCCTTTAGATGATTTAAGTGTTTCTTGAGATTGCTCAGTATTGTCTTGTTCGCGGCTTCAGCTTGACCGTTTCCCTGCGGATATCGTGGAGTAGAATAACTGACTTTGATTCCCCAATCCGCACAAAAAGCATCAAACTCATGTGAAATGAATTGTGGCCCGTTATCAGTGACTATCTCATACGGAACTCCATGTCGACATATAATATTTTTCCAAATGAAAGTCTTCACCGCCGAATCCTTGATGCCAACATATGCCTCAGCTTCAATCCACTTCGAAAAGTAGTCCGTTAGGACCAAAAGGTATTGTACACCTCGAGTTGATTTGTGCAATGGTCAAATGATGTCCATTGACCACCTCATAAACGGGTATGGGGCGGAGATGGAGGAGAATAACTCCGAGGGTTGATGGATCAAAGGTGCATGGAGTTGGCAGCGCTTACATCTTTGGGCGAACTTAACACAATCTGTGATCATAGTGGGCCAATAATATCCTATTCTTTTAACTTTAAAAGCCATATCCCTTCCTGATGAATGACTCCCACATAATCCTTCATGCACTTCGCTCATAACGATTTCGACTTCGGGCCCAAAAATGCATAATAGGTAAGGGTCACTGACACCTCGTCTATACAATGCGTCCTTTGAGAGACAAAATTTCGCGCTAACGATTTTCATTTTCCTGGCCTGCCACTTATTCTTTGGGAGCTCGCCTGTCATGATGTAGTGCTTTATTGGCTCCCTCCAGTCAGCCCCCCAGTCTTTAGCCGGAATTTTGACCTTGTGAAATACAAGTGGCTCTGGTTCGGGATGCTCGTTTGGTTCAAGAATATCCTCCTCGATCAATGGCTCGGTCTCTAATACTATTTCTGGAATCTCATCTTCTGCTAAGACATCGGGTTCCTTGTTAGATGTGTTCGATCCCCTTGATTTCCTTCGTTTGATGGGTGGCAGTTTGACCTCTGGTTCGCCACGGTCACGTGCCGCTGCTCGAGATCTAGTAACGACGAGGGTTTCTTTGTTATCTTGAATGCTTCGCTCCGAAATACATTCCACTGGAATAACTCTTTTCAAGTCAGGATCTGATGTTGATGCTAACACGGCAAGTGCGTCCGTAGTTGTATTCTCTCCCCGAGGTATGCGAATTAATTTGAATTTCGAGAAATTTTTAGATAGATCCTTTACCACTTCGAGGTATGTTTCCATTCTTGAGTCCTTGGCCTCGTAGTCTCCATTAAACTGGTTAACTACTAATTGCGAATCACAATAAGCGGTTATTTCCTTAGCTCCAACTCCTTGTGCCAATCGAAGTCCGGCAATTAGGGCTTCGTATTCTGCCTCATTGTTGGAAGCATTAAATAACAATCGGAATGATTGTTCTAAAATTTCCGACGTTGGAGACTCCAACTTGATTCCCACTCCAGATCCTTGCTTTGATGAAGACCCATCTACATGCAATTTCCAAGTTTGGTTCTCCGGTTGTTCTAGCGTGCCAGGTATTGGTAGCTCGGTCAGAAAATCTGCTAAAACCTGAGCCTTCATACTGATTCGGCTTTTGAATTCTATATCATACTCGCTCAATTTCACCGCCCATTTTGCCAAACATCTGGACTGACTTGGACTATGAAGTATTGTTCGGAGTGGCTGGTTGGTTAATACTTTGACCAGATGGGATTGAAAATATGGGCGCAGCTTCCGAGCCGAAGTCACCTCCGCGAGTGCGAGTTTTTCCATCATTGTATATCTGGTTTCCGGATCCGTCATTGACTTACTTATATAGTAAATCGGCTTCTGCATCCCGCGGTCTTCCCGGACCAAGACTCCGCTAACCGCATGGATCGAAACGGATACGTACAAATAAAGCTTTTCATCCACTTCTGGTTTGGACAATATAGGTGGAGTAGTCAAGTATGCCTTAAGCTGCCCAAAAGCTTCTTCACACTTCTCATCCCAAAGGAATCCTTTGTTTCCTTTTAGAATTTGGTAAAAAGGTAACGACTTATCTGTTGATCTCGAGATAAAACGATTCAAAGCCGCAATCCGCCCAGTTAACCGTTGTACCTCCTTGAAGTTTCTTGGAGACGGCATGTTTAGAAAGGCGTTGATTTGATTTGGATTGGCCTCAATCCCTCTTTCGGTCACAATATAGCCGAGAAATTCTCCGGATGGGACTCCGAATGTACACTTCGCCGGGTTTAGCTTTATTTGATATTTATTGAGAATGTTGAAACATTCCTCTAAATGCTTAACGTGATCCTCCTTCTTTAACGATTTAACTAACATATCATCTATGTAGACTTCCATTGTTTTCCCGAGATGGTTGTGGAACATTTTGTTAACCAACCGTTGATAAGTTGCTCCTGCATTTTTCAATCCAAAAGGCATTACCTTGTAACAATAGATACCTCTATCCGTGACAAATGACGTTTTCTCTTGGTCTTCGGGGTTCATCATTATTTGATTATAACCCGAGAAGGCATCCATGAAGGTTAACAGTTCATTCCCAGCGGTGGATTCTACAAGTCGATCTATATGCGGGAGCGGGAAACTGTTTTGGGACATGCTTTATTGAGGTCTATGAAGTCGATGCAAACCCTATCTTTTCCATTCTTCTTTTTGACCACGACAGTGTTTGCTACCCATTCCGGGTATTGTACTTCCCTTATGGACCCTATCTTTAAAAATTTGTCCACTTCGTCATTTACTATTCTTGCTCGCTCCGCTCCGAGCTTTCTTCTTTTTTGTTTTACCGGCTTAAAGCTTGGATCCACGTTTAGTTCATGAAAAATTATGCTTGGATCTATGCCAGGCATATCCGCCGCTGACCATGCAAATGATGCTTTGTTTTTCCTTAAAAGTTCAATCAAAGCTTCTTTTATTTGGCCAGTCAAAGTTGCTCCAATTCGGACTTTCCGATCTGGTTTATTTTCTTCCAACACCACTTCGATTACTATATCCTCTTTTTCCTGTCCACTAGGAAATTTTGGTCTTAGTCCCTCTTTTGCGGGCTTCGTTAATTGCTATTGGATCTTCAACCGGTGGCTAGCCAAATAACATGTTCGTGAAGCTTCTTGATCTCCCCGAATTGTTTCCACTCCACTTGGTGCCGAAAATTTGATACATTGATGATATGTAGAGGGGACTGCCTTCATTTGATAAATCCAGGGAGTCCCGAGGATAATGTTATAAGCTGCGGGGTTATCGAAAACAACAAAATCCACGATCTTTGACACTTGTTTGGCAAGGACCGGTAGCTTGATTTTTCTGAGAGACATGGCTGACTCACTTGTGAACGCAACTAATGGAGATGGAGGTCCTACTATGTCCGCCCGGCTAATTCCCATTCTTTCTAAGGTACTTAAAAAGATTAAGTCGACTGAACTGCCTGTATCGATAAGGATCATGGATACTTCGAAGTTGGCAACGTCCAGGGTAATGACTAGGGCATCATCATGAGGTCTTTCGAGGTGCCGCGTTTCTTCTTCGTTTAATGATATTGATGCTCCTTGAAAATCGACTTCTTTGCTCAAACTTGCTTTGAGTAAAACATTTCGCCTATGTTTCTTGATGGAACTTATCGAATCTCGGCAAAGTTTGGAACCTCCTAGAATCACATTAATCTTACCCTTCGAACTCCTTGGTTCTTCCTCATTGGATAACCTTGGTCTTTTAGAATTTTGATCTTTGGAGTTATCCTTTGCTTCGTGGTATTCCTTCACGAAATCTTTTATATCGAATTTGGAAAGATCTCCACTGGCCCAAAGCTCCTCGAGGTGCCTTTTAAGGACACTACAATCCTTGGTTAAATGTCCGGTTACTGTATGAATGTCGCAATATAAACTTTCATCACGGACCCAAGTGTTTGACCTTCCTTTCCCTTAGAATTGCTTTCCGACGGTACTGTTGAAGGGTTGCGACCCAAATTTCCTTGGTCCTTTGCTCTCCCTAGGCTCGAACTTCTTGGTAGGGACGGTGATTGCTGGCTTTTCTTGTTTATTTCTTTTGGCAAAATTTTCTTTTTTGTCCTCTACTTCCATCCAGTTGTTTGCGCGGAAGAGTGCATCCTGAATTGTGTCTGGTTTATGAAGTATTAAATCCTCTTTAAACCTTGAATCATGTCGCAATCCTTTTCGTAGGGCAGATAAAGCTGATTGCTGTGAGATTCTTGGGAGTTTTGACAGCACTCCTTTGAACTTGGTGATGAAAACTCGAAGTGACTCATTTGATCCTTGTGATAGGTTCCAAAGATCGGCATCTGAAACGCTTTTATCCATAAGGATGGAATATTGCTTTAAGAACACAGCTGATAGTTCGTCGAAATTGCTGATCGAAGCTCTAATTGGGTGAACCACATTAGAGCTTGGCCGCATAGATTTTCCGAAAAGAGCTTGCAGTACTTTGCGTCCTCATCAGCTCCATCCAATTCGACTCTTCCAGCAGCGATCAGAAAAGCTGCGAGATAGCTCTTTGGATCCTCCAATCCGCTGTAAGGGTCCAGCTTGAGCTTCCGGGAATCTTTGATTCTCAAACTTGCAATTCGCGAGATGAAAGGTGTTCGCCTAGCTTCTTCAATGACTCGATTGATGTCTGGCTCCGAACTTGTAGCTTGATGAAATTTTGATTTCATTTCTTTTAATTCCTGGCTAACCTTCCTCATGGTCTCGAACTGGTCGAGGTTCTCCTGCTCGTATTGATCTGCAAGTTGATCTTCATCTTCGAACTGTGTCTCTCCTTCCAACGGCTGAACTGCCGTATTAGTAGCACCAGGAGTCGTTTGTCCGTTGGTTTCATTTCGCGCAACGGAACTTGGCGAGTTGAATATCCTTCTTCGGATTCCAACAGGATTTCCTGCACTTAAAGAGCGAACACGAGATTGTATAGTACTGACGTTTTAACTAAGAGATACATGGGATGTTTGCAACGTGTCAACGGCCTTTTCTACATTCGAGAGCTTCTGCGACATTTCCGACATGGTTTGTTGCATGGCTTTGAGGGTTTCGGCCAATGATGACTCAACGGCGTCTCCTCCGGACATTGCTGCTTATCTCGGAAATGTAGTAAAGAAAAATCTGACCACTCAAGAATCCTCTATCCCCACAGGCGGTGTCAAAATGTGGATGTCGGATTCACACACTCAAGTATTTTTATTAAGTAGGAAAGATTACTCTTGAGGGACAAAAATGAATATGTAAAAAGCTTATGAATTGTTACAGTATTTCTTATTCGAGGAAAAAGATCCCCCTTACATGGTCATTGGCCTTTATATTTATACATAGAAACATCACACATTTAAGTGGCTAATTAAATACAATTATTTTCTCTTAAATGTGTCTGTTTCGGTCTCTGAATTTAATGCTCAACGTTCGAATTTGAACTAACTTCGACATTCATGGGCCTCGCCTTTTGGCCCAAATATCCTTGGACCGACTTAACCGTGACTTTGACTCCGGACTCGTGTCGAGGTGCAGCCACTTTGGATTCTCCTTGTGGTGATAATCACTTCGACCGTTCCTTTGACTTACGGGTCTAATGAGCTTTATCCTTCGTGGACCGTTATCTTGACTACGTGGCAATCTTTGGTTGGTCCACGGACTTCTGGTGCGAGATCCGACACCAACAGATGGCAAAAACTATTATGGAAATATATGTACAATTTCCTTATAATTAGCCTTTTACATTTTAAAACTTGTTTAAATTTATAATTTCTTATAATTATCTTTTTACTTTTTTTATTTGACACATGTCAAAATCTCAGATAGAAAAGTTGATACGTGTCACGATCTCGTGAATTATTAACTTTGAAAACTATATTTTATATAATAAGATATATACATATATAGGGAAGGATTATATTACAAGATCAAAGCTTATTAAGTTGTATGATAATTTTGAGTGCTGCTGCATCATCCTATCATTTGAGTTATGTACAGTTTTCTTCTCTTATACAACGAGCTGTGCTTCAATGGCTTTACCCACCAAGTCTCGGTTATGAGGTCTCAAGAGAGATTCTTGATCGCCAGATGAAGAAATAGCCGGTTGAATTCCACTTGCGTTTAGCGGAAACAGCGTTTTGTAGTACCCATCCATTATAGCCGAAATATCACAAGTAGCCGCAACACCAGGAATCTGTTTCAACAACAACAACAAACACGGAATTTGAAATGCACTTCCAATCACAGAATTTGTGTATTAGAGAGAAGCCAGTAAGAAAAGGAACCTGGTACATGTCCCGCAAATAGCCATAGAGATTCGGGTACTCAACAAGCTTCTTCTTGGTGCACTTGAATAGATTGTTGTAAACCGGATCAAAACGAATCAGAGTTGTAAAGAGACACACATCCGCCAAGGTTAACCTTTCTCCACACAAGTATCTATTACTACCCAAGTGATCCTCAATCTTATCTAAGGTACTAAAGAGTTCATTCACTGCTCCATCATACGCTTCTTGGCTCTGCGCAAACCCGCACCTTTTAAAACATCAATGCAAGCAAATCACTACACAACAAAGCCATCAACTTTAACAACAAACACACAATGCAGTGTCAAGAACACAAGCTATGAGCAAAAACTGCATCAAATGTGGAACAATTCACTCAATTCCTATAGCTTTTTCGATATTCCGATTACTTGTAAACGCCATTGTTAACACACTATAAGCATTGTAATGATGTTCCAAATTTACCTGTAAACGCCATTGTTAACTTTAGGATACACAATCTGATTCCAATCTTGGATCTTCTCTTTCAACTCTGGTGGCGAAAGATCTAAATCAGCGTTTCGTGCCAATTCGTTTAAACCCGAATTGAAGAACTCGATAATATCGTAGCTTTCGTTACAAACAACTTCTTTCTTCCTTGAATCCCACAGCATTGGAACGGTACACCTCCCGTCGTAACCTCCGGTTCTTGATTTGTACACTTCCTTAAGATTCCGGCATCGGTTTGCCTTATCCAAACTCGGGATAAGTTGATCCTTATCCTTGATTGGGATATTGTTATCCTTGAATTCCCATGATCCATCTTGACCAGGCGATGCGACTGAGACTGTAACGGCGTCGTTTAAACCCTTGAGAGCTCGGACAATTAGGGTTCGATAAGACAAAGGAAAAGGAAGACCAATGCCAAAGGGATAAGAGAATGTCGTGTCTTATTCATATCAAAAGAAAGAAAGAGTATATATACATGTTACAAGAAACCCTAAACATACTTAAGGATATTAACATAAAACTCTGGGAATTATACTATATTTACATATAACTTCCTAATACTTCTCCTCAAGTTGGAGCATGAAGATTATACATGCCCAACTTGCGCCGTAAATAAGCAAATTGTTGAGAACCCAAAGTCTTAGTAAAGATATCTGCTGGTTGCTCTGTAGTGGTAAGATGTGCAGTAACTAGTGAACCATCCTGAATTTCATCCCGGATAAAGTGACAATCCCTCTCAATATGCTTCGTCCGTTCATGAAAAACTATAACAAGTTTTAATTTTATACTAAACAAATGATTTATTTTTATTTTAACCAATTAATTTATAATTTTCATATGTTTATTTGATCCAATCAAATTAAAATGCAATAATAAATTATATTAAATAGAAAACAACAAAATAAATGCGGCAAAATTAATACCGACATTAAAGATTAAAAAGAAAACATAACATAGCATAGATTAATAACTTAATAATTTGGTAATGCATTTCCAGATCCACTAAGATAATTAAAATATTGCCTAAATGTTTACTATAGATAAATTTGTTGAACTATTAGTTTACCATAAAATAAATGCGGCAAAATTTATAAATTTAGAAAGTAAAAGACATTGTTATTAATTAATAATGAAATAAAGATAAAATATACTTAGAATATTCGTTTTGAAGTAGGAAATGAAGGAAACCATTGGAAATCCCATGCTTCATTTTTTTCCTTTATTTTAAAGAAATATTTGAAGCCAGCGATTGGAGATGCTCTGAAGTGGCGTGGCGCAAATGATGGGAAGACGAAAGACTCAAAACGTTGCGTAAGCATAGCTGAGCCTATCTATCGTTCGTTGATTCCATAGCTAAGCCTATCTTTTCGAGGGTGTTTATGTTCGTGAGAAAATCGAGAAGCAAAGAAAGAAGGATGTTTTGCAAAAGCTCTTCTATTATTCCAAACAAATTTAACGAACTTTTACAATACCAAAGCGACGTTTAAATAGGTGAGGTTAAATCAGCACCTAGGAACAAAAGAAAACAAACTAGACTCAAGATAGAATCAAATATGATGAAAGTCGATAACAAATTAATGCAAAAGAAACTAGGAAACAAGTTTTATAGTAGTTGGTTTGAAGACTTGGATGACGGAAGCCACCGTCCCCACCAGAGTAAAAAGCAAGAGAAGTATGGCCGCTACTGTAGCTGTTCCGGTCCACAAGTCGTTAAAGTAGACTTTGGTGAGAGTGGCCCAACACCTTTTCCATTGAGATTTGTAGCGAGCTCTGAGATTCATGGCGATGCCATAATATTGGGAGTGGGCCGCTTCTTTCAGACCAACCTTTAAGTTGTTCACTATCTCCACCACCAAGCTCGGCCGACCCACACCATTTGTTAGCACCCCTGTATTCCAGCATCACATGTTTGTTGTTATTCATATCAACTGAAGAGAAAAAATGTATTAATTTTGTGATATTTGTACCTTCTTCAATGAGTACCTCGACGTCTCTATCGGAAGTAATCAAAAAATTTATGAAATGTATGTAGTTAGAAGTAAAGGGTGTTAAGGTAACATGTCTTTGTTCATACGCAATGACATTTCTCAGGATCCTTTCTGAAGCTTCACTTGCATGGAAAGTTGACATCACTAAGCAACTTTCACTAAACGCCACATGCAGCGAATAATCATCAACCTCCTTTCTGATGGAGATCGGAAGCGATAACAAGTCCAGTGGCTGGTGGTGAATACTATTTTGTTGTGAGGAATTTAAGAGATTGTACGCCTAAACAAGAAAAGGGTAGAGAAGAAACTCAGAGGTGAATCATAATTCAAACGAAAGCCTTATCAAGAGAAATAACAAAACCCAAAAATCCTTAACTGCTAAAAAATAGAAGATGCAAAACTTTACCTTGAATTCCACTCCTACACGGGATAGGTTACTCGCGTTCTGCATCTCTGCGATAGCTGGCCCACTTAAGTCCGTCAGGCTTGGAGTTTTGTCAAGCGATTCCTCATAAGCACACCGGAACATGTCTGTGAAATGCTTGAAGGTTGTATTTCTTTTGACCTTCGTGTGCAGGGAAAATAATTCCAGGATGACTCGGTCGAGAGTCTTATATATACCCAATGTCTCTAAATGGGGACTGAACAATCGATCCAAAATGAAATAGGGAAGTTGATTTTCCAGCAACATGAGATCTGCTATCACTCTTGAACTGTCGATACGGTGTTTCACAATTAGACTTTCTGAACTTCCATGACCTTCATAAAGTTTCATAATGAACTCCATGATGAATATTGAATCCTTATAGATAAGTTCCACGAAAAATTCAGCCATTTTGTCAATTACATCCTTCTCCGCATAGCTTTCCCTAATATTTTCTTTTTCGGCCTGTATGGTTTTCTTCATTTCCTTAATAATTTCTTCCCCGACTCTTTTCTCGAAAGAGTCGACGTACGTCTTCTTTTCGTGCTCCATCTTCATACAGTTTTTTCCTTTTTTTTTTTTAAAATGCCTAATAAACATCCATCGCCACATTAATCATTGGATTATGTAAGTAACAATTCCAATAACTAACCAAAAATTAGGAAGGAGGTGCGAAAGATCGTCGTTTCATCAAATAACTATAGGCTATTTAATTAACATTAACAAGTGGAATTCTTTATAAAAAAAAAAACAAGTAGAGTGACAAATAAAAACTAAAAAAAGTGTGCGAGTTACCAATTAAAATTCAAATATTGTTAATAAAAATTTAACATCTATTTTTTATATCCGCATATTTACAGAAAATTAACAAAAAGTTGTGTAATATAACTGAGATGATAGGGGTATTTGTAAATAACTTCAGAACTTTTGATGCTTTTCAAATATTCTAGTTTTTTTCTTAACTATCAAGAAAATATTAACAAAGAAATAGTATATATATCTGCTTACGTATGTTATAGTTTAAACATGTGTTTCACGTACATTAGGTCGCTACTCGTTCCGGCATCGTCGTCCTTAGAAGATTTCGGTCGCAATTTGGGAGAACGATGAAGGGGGCCGATGAGGACCATCTGAGGTGTATAGGCTCCAGGATTCGCTTGACGAATTGCGCTTGACACTCTGTAAATGCAAGGTTCTAGAGATCCCATCTTCGATAAGTTAAGATCCTGCATCAAGTTTTGTTAGATATATTATATAATCCAACCATATATATATATATATATATATATATATATATATATATATGTACAATTACAAACTAAAGAGAAATTGAAAAGTCAACTATCATATAGAACATACTGCGTTGTATACTAAATAAAATTTGGTTGTTATCATCTTGGTTCATGTCATGTATATCGAAAGAAAAAATATAAAAGACATAATACAAGGAAGAAGAGCTAACTGTTAATATCGATGACTATGGAACGAGGATTAAAAATCTCATCAAACAAACCCCTTTACGATTTGTCGTACTTAGATTTACAGCAGGAAGTAGAGTGTGGGTGTTATATAACATTGAGAAAATTTGACAGCGAGGAAGACGATCATATATTCTATGAATAAAATGGTGCAACTTGTGATGATAAAATGGGGGAAACATGTAAAACTACCCTCCAATACCAATTTATGCAAAACCAACTTTGGATTATAAAACAAATTATTACAAACAAGTGCAACCATTCTAGTTTATTATAATACTAGGTAAAGTCTCGTAGGTTTGAATAATTTAAGTAAATCATGCAACACTATGTAACTAAATATATGTTAAAGTGTTTTTATTTTTTTTCGTTTATAAGAGATTTTTGTTAAAGTATTTATGAATTCATTTCATGAGTAATATTAGTTTTTTTTTTGACATGATGAGTAATATTAGTTATGTTTGAATATGTAAACAAGGTTTCAATTAGTATGTTACTATAATAGCATGTTTTTATTTTCAAAAATAAAAAATAATATGATAATAATATGTTAGAACTTACAAACGATCGAAGATGTAATTTATGTACCCCTTACAAATTTGTTTCCTAAGTAGGGAGAGTTGTGGAAAGCTAAGTTCTTAAAAAGAACATATTATCACTTTGTGCTACCTAAACAAAATAATTTTATTAGAAAATATATTGAAAATATTTTACTGTGTAAGATAATGTAAGAAAAAATAAAGAAAAAAGATGTGAAAAACATGTCGATGATTGTATTTACAAATTTTACAAAAAGAATTTCCAGTCCGAAGAGTTGGAGAAATCTAAGTTCTTAAAGTTTTTCGAATATTAAAATTTTTTTACTGTGTAAGATAATATAATAAAAATAAAATAAAAAAGTTTTTTGTTTGGCAAAAACCAAAGGAAAGATAATATTTTAGAAACTATCATTATTGGTATATCATTTTCATCAAAATATATAAATAAATGCATACGTGGCAAAAATGTTAAACTATATTACTCTAAAACTGTTTGATTAATAACAAAAAATTTTTACTAATAGATTAAAGTAACACAAGTATACCCAAACATGTACATATGTTTTGGTAGTTTAATTTCTCATATAGCTTGTCAAAATATTTTATAATTATTCTATTATAATAGCAAAATCATTTATAATATAAAACAAGTTAGAGAAATGACAGATTGTATTTATAATACATTTTACACCAAAATGTATCGTATAAAATTTTCCTTTATTGTTAAAACAAAATTTTAAACAACAGAAATGATACCAAAAATATAAATAAAAACAGTAAGGTAAAATAGAATAAAAATAAAAAATTTTAGTAGTTTTCCATTACTAATGTCAATGCATATCTACTTAAGTGATTAGTAAGTTCAAACATATATTAAAACAATCGATAAATATAAAACCTCCATGAAGGGAAGATGGTTAATATATAATCTAGTGTCCGTATAATAGTTAAAAAAAAAAGTACTGATATGTAGAATAACATGACTGGGTCATATCTTAAACTTTTTTCAAGATTATACGTTATAATTGTTATAATAAATTAAATACTTTTTATTGCACTAGATAACGTTGTAACAAATTGAATCATATAAAATTATAACAAATTAAACCTAATAAATTATATACGTTTTTCTTTTGATAAAATTTTGACCCTTTATAACGTTATAACAATTTAGCACTTGATTATTAATAATAAGTTCGCAATTTTTGGGAAATGACCTAGTCACATTTTATACAAGTTTTCACAACATTATAGAACACGAACTGTAGAAAGCATTAATAAATTCATTTTATTAAGACAAATCAAATACCTCAACGTGGGTAGCTCCGTAGCTTCAATATTGTAGTAATCAAATACCCTTTGATTTGCACAATCCAATTTTGTTACTATTATAAATATTTTACTTTAGTTTAGATAGTTAATTAATGCTTTATATTACCCTAGATTGTATATTTTACTATGCCAAATTAAATATTAATCAAACTAGGTTACTTTCTCCGCAGTTTATTTTAGATTCGTAAATATGGTTTAAGTTTAGTTATATAACATAAAAGTTAAAGAGTAAACTAGTTTTCATTAGATCCCAAAACTTCGATAATTTAAATTGTGCATGAGCATAATAAGGATTCGAAAAAATGTCAAAAAAATATGAAATATTAAATTGGAGGCATTCTAATCCAGAATTTTGAAAATGTCAATTATATCATTAAATTTTTGTTGATTTCATAAAGAAATGAGAAATTTTTGTTGCCTTGACTATTTGAGACATATCGTTAAATAGATAGACATAATCCATTTATGGTGATGCCTCAAATGGCCAAGTCAATTAAAATTCGTCATTTATTTATGATGTCAACAAAAATTTAATAGTTTAATCCATATTTTGAAGTTTGGAAATTAAAACATTCCAAATTTAAAAATTCATGTTTTTGACATTTAAAAAAAAAAGATTACATGAAAAGATTTCTATATGTAGGACGGGTTAGAGTGGCAAAAAAATTCGGAAATATCTGATTAGTTTTATTTATTATTTTGGAAAGTGACAAATGGCATTGAAGTAAATTTGTCGTCATCCAAAATGATTTACTTTAGTCTTACAAAAAGCCTATTATGTGCAATATAATGCACTAAAAACGAAAATCGTAAATTATTCAGTATGTTATATTTCATGATATGCAACTATGCAAGATTGCAAGTAACTCGTTTTTAAGCACTTTTTCCCACATACTAAAACCTCTATAAATTAATAATATTGTGATCAATGTATTTTACTAAATTTTATTAATATATCGTATTTCTTAATTTATAGAGGTAAAATTTGGACAAAAGTATCAATTTAGAAATGAAAAAAATTATTAAAGTAAATTTAACGAGGTATTAATTTATAGAGGTTTCAACGTAGGTTGAATTAAGTGATGACTGATGACCCATACTAAAGCGCGAAACTAATTCATAAGTTTAATTACATACAAAAAATTAATTGTGTTACTACATGGTCACAACTCACAAATAAGAAAATTTTGAATACTCATGAACCTAAAGTTTTTTGTATTAGTTCATGTTGGTTTGACCTATTCCACTTAGAAGTGTAGATATATATAAGAGAATTTGTGAAGTTTTTTTCCTTCTATTTAACCAATATGACACAATGTTTATAAAAACAAAATTTCAAATTTACTATCAGTTATCACCCTTGAATATTTTATGATTTTAACTAAAAAATTTCTTTTTGTTTTCAATGTATTCCATACTGGTGTTTTAGGTAAATAAATACAAATACAATGGAATATATTTTCCTTCAATGGATTAAATAATAAAAGAGTTTTCTGATTAAAATAATAGAAAATTACTGTAAAATATTGTGAGAGTGATTTACATGTCAACGAAAATATCTCCAAATATTTTTTTTATCATTTTAATATAAAGAAGATATAATGAAAGTATAACAAATTCTCTTATATATATTTATGCTTTTTTTCTTTTTTTTTTGTCGTCTAGATTTATTATTAATTGCAAATTATGAGAACTGTTACATAAACGATTCTACAACTGACAATTCCTTCCGACCCTTACTAGATCCACGACAGACTACACTTCATTCTTCGTAATCTTGATGAATACCTTCAATGATCCACAACCTGGCGACACTTCCTTCTCTGCGTAGAATCCTGGCGAACAGCTATAATTGTACATCGCTGGAGATCTCTTGCACACTTGCCTCCATTAATCTGCAAATTTGTTAATAAATCGCAATACCTGGGACTCGAACCCCAGACTTCTTGGTGTAGAAGCATTAATCAACCCTTGGTCAACCAATTGGCTAAGGAGGCTTCCACATATATTTATGCTTTTAGATGAAGGTCATTGCACAAAAGAAAATTTGCACAAAAAAAAAAATGTAGGTCAAAATAATGTGGACTACACATAACTTTAGCTTCTTGCAATAGCACAATTTTTTTATTTATAAGTAAATTTATGAATTATATTATCTCGTTCATTAGCACTTCTGTACTTATATCAAAAGTTGTTAAGTTTTTTCTTAGATATATAACTAATAAATCAAGTTATAATTATGATTTGGCACAGAAATTATTAAGAAGTTGATGAGTTGGGCAGTAGTTGGCGAGTGCTTATTTAGTGACAATTTAGATAAATTTTAACAGCATTATACAACACGAACCCGTAGATAGCAATCATAATGTATTAATAAATTGAATTAAGTAGTAAGAAAAATAAAATATCTCAACATGTACTTCCGCGGTTAATTATTGTAGTAGTCAAATTTTCAAGAGTGGATTTACTCAGAGACTTATTGGAAAAAATATTTAAGAAAATAATATTAGTAAAGAGGATCATAGACGACGTGAAAAAAGAGTTGCAATGGGGTTTGAAGTTGGCAATAATTACGACAATACCAGCTATTATTTACGTCGTACTCGTGGTGAAGGTTGGTGTCTCTTGAGAGATCCGAAGGAACAATCTGCCATATCATAAATGCTTCCTGTTGAATCGACATCGCCACATAGACAAAAAAAAACGAACTGATAGTTAATAAATGGAACAGATCTTAACTCGAGCTAACTCAAATTTGAATATAGACAACTATCATAGTTGCATGGACACTCAATAAATAATTATTTTGAATTTTTTTAACAACTAACCTAATTGCATGGATACCCAATAAATATTTCGATGGAAAAAAAAAAGGACACCCAATAAATATTTTATACGATTTTGACATTTGTAATACAGATAAACACATACATAGAGCGTTATAAATAATTAGAGTGTTAAATACTTCGGTCTATGTGTACATATAAATATATATATATATAGTGTTGTTAGCATTTGTATATATGTAAACACGTATATGGAGCGTTATTAACATTTGTATACATGTAAACACGTACATGAAACGTTATTGACATTTGTATACATGTAAACACGTGTATAGAACACTATTAACATTTGTATATATGTAAACACATATATAAACCGTTATTAACATTAATATACTTGTATGCACACTACAATATATATATATATATATATATATATATATATATTACAATCATCGTATCCCAAACCGTCGAACAGAGTAAGTGAACAGTTCATTGCAATTGGACACCGATATATCATTGGAATCATAGATTTTGTCGGATTTTCAATAGATTTTCACCGGATTTCATAGAGTTATCACCGGATCTCACTGGATTTTATTAAATTATGACCAGATCTTCATCATATTTTGTCGTATTGTCACCGGAACTGTATCAGATATTTTCAAATTGATCACCGGAACTTAAGCAGATTCATCATAACATTAACACTAATCGTGTTGAATTTGTAGAAGTGGTTGACTTTATTTCGAACATGTTCGTCACTGTTCGCAAATAACCGGTGACCATAGATTTTTATGTTCTTACAAAATAATTTATATTTTATTAGATATTTAATTTAATCGACGAAGAAAACAACATGCATGATATATACAGATTTTTAAAGTGTTTTGGACATCCACAACAAACATCTTCATTTGTCTCACACAATGGACCGATTCAAATTTAAATATCAGAAGCGAGTGGGGTTAAAAATGGCAGGGGCTAAGTATTTTCATGGTTGTGGGTCTTGTGTCAGTTTACCAAAAAACTAATTTGCTCTCACCCAATTATCTCAATTTTTAATTATAATTTCCTACTAATTAGCCAAATTAATAAAGTTTTTGAGAAATGTCTTTTTTAGGTTTATAACTATAAGGTACTTATATGACACCTAGTCTTAATTAAAACTATCCATTTTTTTAATAAGAAACTAAAAACTACTCACTCCATTAAAATTTCCTATTATATATATATAACTAATAACTATTTAATTGATTATTTAAAATTTACTATTGTTAATTATTTTATTAAATTCAAATGATATAATTGTACTTATTATTTTTGAAGAATAATAACAGTTTCGGAAAATATAATTTTGCGGTTTTGGTGGAAAAACGCAGTTTTTTTTTTTTAAAAGTTTAAATGTGTAATTGATTGATCAAGCCATAAAAATATGTACATAGTGTTTCTAAAAAAAGGAAAAAAAAAAAAAAAACAAGGAGCTGAAACAGAGTTTCATAATTTTGCTCTGCCACGACAAGCAAAAGAATCAAAGAACTAAGTCATTGGTAACTTCCCGGGGTAGGCTGTGCTTCGAACCACCGTTGGAGGAGAGCTTGGAGCTTTGGTTTGGTCATATAGTCTAACGATTTTATCCTGTTACGAATAATCCTCTCAACCTGCTTCACTAGTTGTGGGACTGTTTGGTAGCCATTGTGATGAATCCGGTTATTGCGTTCCCGCCAAAGGAAGTAAACTGTTGTTTGGAAACAAAGGCGGAGAAGGATATCTCCAAGATGATCCCCTATGCCGGCAATGATCTGTTGCAGTGTTTCATCCCAATCTGGGTCTGCCCTGCCCCTCAAGAGAGTACCCGCCACTGCCGTCCATACGAGGAAAGAACACGGACATGCAAAGAACAAGTGATCCCTTGATTCTTCCGGTTCCCTGTAAAAGACATAAGATTGTTGGCTTCCCCATACGCGCTTTCGTGTCCCCGTGGAGAGACGATCACGCACAGCCAGCCAAGTGATAAACCCGCAGCGAGGAATTCCACAACCGAACCAAACCGCTCTGCTCCAATTTGCCAAAGGTGATGTTACTCTGATCTGTTCCCAAGCATTGTGTTTCGTGAAAAAAGGCCTGAAGTCATTTTCACCATGACAAAACGCGGTTTTGCTTTTATGACGGAAAACAAAGTTTTATTAGAAAATATTTTTGGTGATAAACCGCAATTTTTAGATTTTGGAAAAAAAACGTGGATATGTGGGAAAATATTTTCTGGTAATAACACACAATTTTGCGCGGTTTGTCAAAAACAATACGATTTTGCGGTTTTGGCGGAAACATAATTTTGTGGAAATATTTTTTGGTGGCAAAACGTAATTTTGCGATTTTACCGGGAAAAGACAATTTTTCGATTTTGACGGAAAAACATTTTTTGTGGAAAAATATTTTTTTGTGATAAAACACAATTCTGCGATTTTGGCGGGAAAACGCTGATTTGCAATTTTGGCGGGAAAACATAATTTTACATGAAACCTACTCGACCATAGCCAATAAGAAGTCAGGTTTGGTGATAGAATGCAATTTTATGATTTTGACGGAAAATAGCTTATTGTACAAATTTGCGGAAAAACATAATTTTGATGGTTTGGCAGGAAAATTCTTTATTTTTCCAATTTAAATAAAAATATGATTTAAGTGGAAAACTTTAATTTTTATTGTAGTTAATATTACATAATTTCTATTTGTAGTTTTTTAAGATATTAAATATTATTTTTAGTAAAAATACTTTTTTTATTGCAAAAGCTAATAAAAATAATTAAGAAATATAAATGGGTCTAAACAGGTTCAATTTAACCATATCTAATAAATGGGTTTAAATGAGTATGTTTTCAGAGGTAGATTCATCTTCTTATCCATGGATAATTTGGTACATTTGGAAAGCAAGGAATGAAAAGATCTTTGACAATGTGGATAAAGATCCATTAGAGATCTTACGCTTTGCGGAGAAAGAGGCGCAATCGTGGCAGTTAGCTCAAATTGAGCTTCATACTGATAACCATGATTTTTTCGATACTGAAAATCTAAATCGAGTGAGGGAAATCTCACTGGATTCTAACTATTCAGGATATCGTTGTTTCATAGATGGATCATGGAAAGGAACCGATACTTATTCAGGAACAGGATGGTATTGTACATCATCAAATGGAGAGATGCCAACCATGGGAGCTGCCAACATCCGTAGAAGTCTATCTCCTCTACATACAGAAGTCGAAGCTCTTCTTTGGGCGATGAAGTGTATGATTGGTGCTGACAACCAAGATGTAACTTTCTTAACAGACTGTTCAGATTTGGTGAAAATGGTGTCTTCTCCAACCGAATGGCCGGCTTTTTCAGTGTACCTGGAGGATTTTCAGAGTGACAGGGAAGAATTTTCAAGTTTTTCTTTATCTTTAATTCCTCGTAGCGCAAATGTAAAAGCGGATAGATTGGCTCGACAAGTTCGTACCGAACCGCTTCACATCACTTATGTAAACAACATTCCGCAGGATTGGCTCTTTTGAGCGTTTAATTTAAGCTGTTGACAAAAAAAAAAAAAGAGTATGTTTTCACGTAACTAACCCATTGGTTAAATAAGGGTTCCAAACCCATATTAACATCTCTAGTTAGAAGTGTGCACTCCCAAGTGCCAAGGTGGTTTAGGCTTGAGATCAATCGAAGAAGCAAACAAATTGAAATTTGATTTGGCGTATACTATCGGCAAAAGGTTCTCTTTGGGTAGATTGGGTGAAGAGATACTTAATATACAGTGGGTTTCTGGGCTGTGAAAGGAAACACATCGAGCGGATCGTGGATTTGGAAAAAATGTTGAAGTATCGAGACAAAGCAAGACAGTTACATAGGGTTGAGGTTAACAATGGTGAGTCAACTTCGTTTTGGTTTGATTCTTGGAGCCCTCTTGGCTCTCTTTATGAGAAACTTGGGGAGAGACTAGAGAGGTTGTATCGATATGGGGATTCCGATATCTACCACAGTGGGGGAGGTGATGGCTATGACTAGAAGAAGAAAACATAGAACAGATTTCTTAAATCTTGTTGAAGAGGAAATTCGGAAACAGAAGCAAAACCGGAGAAACCTGGGCTGCGACGTTGCTTTATGGAGGGGAAAAACGATCAATACCGCAAGAAGTTCATATCAAAAGAGACATGGGCACTTATTCGTATTGTAAGCCATTGATGGAAGGTTACAAAGGGATATGGTTCACTTATTCCACCCCAAGTACTCTTTCATTACTTGGCTAGCAACAAAAAATAGATACTCAACAGGAGATAGAACGAAAAACTGGAATCAACATGCTAATACGAGCTGCGTCCTCTGCCAGGAGCCTATGGAGACAAGGGATCACTTTTTTTTTTATACTCTTACTCACATAAGGTATTGGAGGAAATGATGAGAGGGCTCCTCCTTGATAAGTTTTCGGCAAACTGGAGGGATATCTCAAGCTTGTAAGCGGAAAAGACCTTGACAGAACAAAAGTATTTATCTAAGGTATGTGTTTCAAAACACTATCCACTCAATACTCAATATGGCGAGAACAAAATGCTAGAAGGCATGGTAAACAACGATCTCCAACTGAGAAGATTGTGAAACTAATTGACAAGTACATTCAGGATCGATTAAGCACAATTCAGAGTGGTGGAGATTTGAAGTATGCACGTGGGCTTCAAATGTGATTTTCTTCAAGACAAAATCAAGGATAGGTTTTCTTTGAAGTTGTGACTTATCCACCAAGGGATTCGTGGAATTTCTCTTCCGACTTTCTCATAGGGATAGGGCACCTTCTGCTATCCTCTCTGCCCCCTTGGCTCTGCTCTCACGACATCTTGTTGATATTGATTGAGGACCTACTCGATGGCTCTGATCCGCGTGAATCAGACGGTGAGTTACTGGTTCTTGAATGGGAATCCCGAGCCAAAGGAGAGAGAATGCTAGCAACTTCGAAAGAATGGGGAAGGCAAGTAACTGAACTTTAGAAGAAGTTTGCACTAAGATGTAATAAATGTTGGTTTTTTCTTTGAATATAGTTTGCACTAAGATTTGAAGTATGCAGGTGGGCTTCAAATGTGGTTTGCTTATTACATTGTATAATAATTTTGAGTGTTGCGGCATCATCCTATCCTTTTGAGTTATGTACAGTTTTCTTCGCTTACACAGCGAGCTGTGCTTCAACGGCTTTACCCACCAAGTCTCGGTTATGAGGTCTCAAGAGAGATTCTTGATCGCCAGATGAAGAAATAGCCGGTTGAATTCCACTTGCGTTTAGCGGAAACAGCGTTTTGTAGTACCCATCCATTATAGCCGAAATATCACAAGTAGCCGCAACACCAGGAATCTGTTTCAACAACAACAACAAACACGGAATTTGAAATGCACTTCCAATCACAGAATTTGTGTATTAGAGAGAAGCCAGTAAGAAAAGGAACCTGGTACATGTCCCGCAAATAGCCATAGAGATTCGGGTACTCAACAAGCTTCTTCTTGGTGCATTTGAATAGAACGTTGTAAACCGGATCAAAACGGATCAGAGTTGTAAAGAGACACACATCCGCCAAGGTTAACCTTTCTCCACACAAGTATCTATTACTACCCAAGTGATCCTCAATCTCATCCAAGGTACTAAAGAGTTCATTCACTGCTCCATCATACGCTTCTTGGCTCTGCGCAAACCCGCACCTTTCAAAACATTCATGCAAGCAAATCACTACACAACAAAGCCATCAACTTTAACAACAAACACACAATGCAGTGTCAAGAACACAAGCTATGAGCAAAAACTGCATCAAATGTGGAACAATTCACTCAATTCCTATAGCTTTTTCGATATTCCGATTACTTGTAAACGCCATTGTTAACACTCTATAAGCATTGTAATGATGTTCCAAATTTACCTGTAAACGCCATTGTTAACTTTAGGATACACAATCTGATTCCAATCTTGGATCATCTCTTTCAACTCTGGTGGCGAAAGATCTAAATCAGCGTTTCGTGCCAATTCGTTTAAACCCGAATTGAAGAACTCGATAATATCGTAGCTTTCGTTACAAACAACTTCTTTCTTCCTTGAATCCCACAGCATTGGAACGGTACACCTACCGTCGTAACCTCCGGTTCTTGATTTGTACACTTCCTTAAGATTCCGGCACCGGTTTGCCTTATCCAAACTCGGGATAAGTTTATCCTTATCCTTGATTGGGATATTGTTATCCTTGAATTCCCATGATCCATCTTGACCAGGTGATGCGATTGAGACTGTAACGGCGTCGTTTAAACCCTTGAGAGCTCGGACAATTACGGTTCGATGAGCCCAAGGACAAGGAAGACCCACGTAGAGATGGAGCTCGGAGGAAGCAGCGGAAGGGAATTGGGTCGGGTCGAGACGAAATTTGGAAGTGGGTCGGGTGTATGACCCGGATGAATCGGATGGAGCGAGTTGGGTCATCATGAGCTGCCAGACGGTGGTCCAAGCTGTTCTAGCGGTGGAGATAAGTAGACCTGGAGGAAGAGATGGTCCCCAAAGTAGCTTTGTGGCGGAGGTGAAGATGCTTTTGTTGGTGGTGCTTGTGCTTGGTTTTGGTGATTGGTGTGACATTCTAGGGCTGACGTGGCGTGGCGCGAATGACGGGAATGTTAATTGTGGCGCGAAGCAATTGGCCATGGCTGAGATTTCTTCTTCTTCTTCCTCTGTCACTCGGCGAGAGAAGAGAGACGAAAGACATAAAACGGTGCGTTTTGTATCTATATGAAAGCAGGCCCAACTATGTTTATTCCAGGCCCAAGCGAATATCGAGTTTTTTGCTAATTCAAGCGTTGGTTTGGTTTGGTTAGGTAATTTGGGAATTTTAGGTTATGGATCTTCTTTGGTAAAAAGGTCCCTAATAATAATATTGGTGGAGGAAATTTTAACATGTTCGTATGTGGACAATACAAAATAACATAAGAGAATATAATAAAATAACAAATTTCAATTAAAATCGCTTTGAATTACAATAAACTAACTATTGTTCAAATGTTTTGCTAGTGGATGAACAACAACTTATTAGAGATGATAATGTGGTTTACACATTTGATTTTGGTTTAGTGAACCGGTTTGTACCGGATAGTTTATAATCGTGTATATAAATACTTTGTACATCATATTTTACACTTAACAGAAACAATTATAATTTCCATATTATTCTCTCGAGCTTATCGTCGTCTTCTTCATGAGAGCTTTAGTTTCTGTTCAACATCAATTCTCAAATTCTTCTAATACAACTGTCTAAAAAATCCAACGTTACGAAGATCCGATGTTGCGAGGTTAAAATTTCGATTGTTATCTTTGTGAAGTGGCAAGAGTACAACTTCTTATGTTTTTAGGTTACTGTTTCGACGTTTCGTGTATGTCTAAGTTCTATATATTTTTTTTTGGTTATATGGTGTGTCCAACCCTAATTCCGGTACATTGTGCTTGAAACATCAACTTTTCCTTGAAATCTGGGGTAGCTCCAAATCTCATATTTTTTGGATTGAGATTTTTTGCGGTAATCATTCCTCTATCATGAAGAAAATCAGATTTCTTGTTAGAGTTGGCAAGCAATCTGACACAACTCATCACTATAGCTATAGATGATGGGATTGCATCGCTTTAATAACTTGCTTCGCTGTTGGCTATCCTTACATCGCTCATGAGACATGCTTTGTTTCTGTTTTAAACCGCTTTTCGCGGTTTCTATATTAGAATTAGAATATGTGCTTCCAACTCAAAACCAATTGGCAATGAGTGGATTGGCCCTATTAAACCAAATCCACATATTAAATCTTTTGGATTGGCCCTTTATATATCACTTGATAATTTCTCCAACTTCCGATGTGGTACTTTCTCTTATTAACACCCCCTCTCACGCTCAGGCATCGTTGGCTCTGAAGCGTGGGCATATGTGGGAACAACATCTACGGGGTGGCCCGATATGGGACTTCAATAACACCCTCCCTCACGCTCAGGCATGAACATCTGAAGCGTGGGCATATGTGGGAACAACATCCACAGGGTGGCCCAACGATCGGGTGGCTCTGATACCATGATAGATTTGGGCTTTAACATGGGCTTCCAACTCAAAACCAATTGACAATGAGTGGATTGGCCCTAGCCCTTTATATATCACTTGATAATTTCTCAAACTTCCGATGTGGGACTTTCTCTCATTAACATTCTACTTACAGTCTTTCTCCTCTTTATATAAACTCCTTTATCCTTTGATTTATAAATTTCACAATTAAACAAAAAATAAAAATAAATGATTACATTTTTTATTATTTAAGTTATAATCCCTAAATTGTAGGCGGTTGCATTTGGGATCTTTATTCTATAAAAGATCCAAAGATTTCGACATGATCACCATAGAGATGGAGAAACTTTAGAGGGTCTAACGAAAGATTTCGCCATGATCACCATACTTCAGTCAACAACTTACGAAAGCTTTGACAACTACAGTAAATCAATTGTTAACCAATGTCTTTCCGATTGTTTTCGAGTTTCTAGGACATATTTATCCTACAATAAATTTTGATTAATTCGGTTATTTCAGTTTGGTTCCATAAAATTCAAGGCAGGGAAACCTCATAATTGAACTAACCAAATTATTCAGATTTTTTCTACTGTAAATTTTGGTTAATTCGGCTAGTTCAGTTTGGTTCCAACAATCAATTATATGAGCTTCCCCTATCCAAATTGTGTATTGAGTGGCTAATTAGAAACACTGTGGAGATATTTATTAATGTTAGGTAGCTGATTTGATTACTTCATTAATAATCAGATGATAGCAATAATTTCACTTTGATTAATTTCAGCATTTTTCATTATTAAATTTGTAGAAATTTTAACTGGTCTTATGTATCTTTTTCTTCCACATCAATTATATTTATAATTATGTCATTTATGTTACCAATTCATCAACATCAATACTCATTTATATGACCTGTGAAAAAACAGCTGTAAATAGTGTTTCATAAACATATCGAGAACAACAAAATTAAGATCAATTAGACTCATATGATTTTTCTTAAACAAAAAAAAAGTATTCTCACTAATAGAAGAATTAGTCCCCCAGCTATTTATACTTTTCTAGGATACAAATTTTGTTTTTCTATATTTGACAAGTATTTGTATTTGGATTAAAAATTAAAGCCTAAATAGAAATATCAAGATCTTGCAATTTTGTATGCAAGAAAACACTACAAAGTTCAAAATAATGTTCAGATTGAGATTTAATTTACATACAAAATATGAAAAGAAAATGGCTCTGTATATAGACAATAATAATAACGTCTATTTATTTAAAAATCACCGTCGGCGAGACCAACCGTCGTCGAAGTTAAGATGATAGCTCCGGAGATCATAACTACACTGAATGTTATTATGATCACTCTTCCGCGACCACCTCAAACGCGATTTAAGCCTCCAAACAAACTGTTTCACAAGAACACGAGGTTTTCCACAACATGAGAACGCAAACGCCACAATTGTTCTTTCCTCTGAGTTTCCTAGTGTCCCTGAAGCCGTCGTCGAGCTTCCGAATCGCTTTCCCCATCTCCGGAATTGAAGTCTCTTCAAACTTTGTTTGTTCATAGCTTTTTAAAGTTTAGTTTACTCTGTGTGTGAGATTTGTGAGAGTGAGAAAATGTGTAGAAGTAACAAAGAAGCAAAGAATGAGAGAAATATTTAAAGAGCTAAATTTGATAGAAAGTGAGAGATAGAGAGAGAGGTTATGGGATTTGCAACGTGTGGATTTATAATTCGTGGACTAAAAGTGTATAGTCAAATAATAGTCGAAAGAGCATCACTCACCAGTCACCACCATATAATCCAATTTTTTTTGCCTAATAGTTTATGAAAAAGTTACATTATAAAAGTAATTCAATCTATTTCATCTATTACCACTTTAGTAGACTACCTTGTGACGTATTTTCAAATAAACTTTATGTTTTAGTGGCTAAACGAAATCATTAATAGGCAAATCATGGTGTTAAGCGTGGTTTTAAACGACCCTTTTAACATAAAAAAGAAGGTTTTAAACGACCAACATAATGACATGAATCAGTAGATTGATAGATCATCAATATTAACACATTTCAATACAAAAGAAATATAGTAAAGTGATTCATAATTCATATGTCAAAGAATTATCCAAAGGACATCATTCATCACCATGTATCCAAAATATAGTCTAATACACTAATATGAAAAAGTTAATATTATAAAAAAACAATTCAATATATTTCATGATCTATTACCACTTAAATTAACTACCTCGTGACATATTTGCACATTAACTTTATGTTGTAGTGGCTAAACGAAATCATCTATAGGCAAAATCATGGTGGCTAGCAAGGTTTTAAACGACCCTTTTAACAAAAATACAAAGGTTTTAAAAGAGCTACACAATGATGAAATAAGTTAATAAATAGAACATCAATATATATTATCAAATGGTTATACTAATTTCTAAGTCAAATTAACACTTTTTTACGCACTACATAATATTTTATTTAATCCACCGTTTAATTTATTTATTGAAACAAATTATAAAGAAAATACTGTAGTCATAAATCACTAATTTATTCTTTTTATGGTATAATAGTTTTCCCGATAAAATTTTTACACACATCAACATACTACCAAATTTGAATCTAGATTATACCAAACTTGGCATTAGTATAAAACAATCCAATACAATTCTGTTCTTTAATTTTCTCTTTAATGGATAAAGATATGTTTGAAATTTAGTTAGTGTCAGCTCCACATCAGGAGCCTAATTTATGGGTCATAAACCCGTCCCAAGTTTGGGTGGAGAATCAAATACAACCTTTATTGTATAACCAACGGTGAAGCAAAATCTCAACGATTAATAAATAATTTCACTTTTGAAACCCCTATATCAAAAAGCATTATCTGCTGCAAACTCATTTTCATCAGTTCTTTGGTCTGAACGTTACCAAAAAAAAAAGTTCTTTTGTCTGAATATCTTGGAAACATTCGGTTAAAGTGAGATTTGAGTGTGTCTACCTTTTTTAACCGGTCAGTCTACACCGTCCATAGCAAAAGCGACGACGTTTTAGGATAGATGATGATATGGATTGATACAAGAACATACCAAAAAGACAAGATTATGCCTAAAAACTAGACCCCACGCGTAATTGCTTTCTTGTTACATGACGTAAAAGTAACGTTACATGAGTCAAAAAGACAACGATTGATAACACAATTAAACAAAGAGAATTCAATTTTAAAGAAACAAAATAAAGCAAAGGAAATATCTCGAACTAGAAATCAATTTCATTTCTGGATCTTTCTGTTATTGAACTGATTGTGATTCTTTTTTCTTCATCTAATCGCAAACGCAAGAAAACAAGAGTTTTCATAAGATATATTGACAAAACATCTGCATCAATGTGATCCTTACCTTGAAGAAAGCTGATCTTCTTGTATTGATCAATGACCATTAGTTTTCTATCTAGTGGCATTTGCAGATATGGAATACGTACAAGCACCAAACTCTTTCCGCGAGCTCACCTATGCGTATGAACACAATGCTATCTAAGTTAATGGAAAGATATCTCAAGGGAACTTGTAAAATTTCAAGGAAAGTACTATGTAGTTGTGTAACTTACAGTCCTTGTGCTCGTTTAGATCTTTATCACAGCTACAACATCTGCAGAAGAGAAGGAGATAGATATCTAGATGTAGGTTTTTTTAACTGTTTAGGTTCAAGAACAATGTGAAACTGATGTTTAGAGAGAAACTTACCTTGTTGTTGAGTGGTCTAGTTTCAACTGTTTCTCTATTTCACCAAAATACAGACCAAACAGCGGTGACCTGTGATACCATGGTTCAAGATCTTTAACAAAATGTTACTTTAAACAAGAACAGAATACAAAATCTCTGTTGTGGCATCTGTGTACTATTGAGGGATATCACAAATGAAAGAACAAGATGCATAAAGAGCACTTACACAAGTTTATCTAGGTCAAAAGAGTTTGGTTATAGGTTTTAATTTACTCTAAGTGTTTTAGATCATGATAGATTTTCTTCTACTAGAGAGACATTCGTTGATGTTCTATACTTTTCTTTGTCCAAACCAAAAACAACTCAATAAAAATTTCGGTATAAAGGCAACAGTCCAGAAGCACAAGCGAACATACTAATAGCGCACATGAAAAGCTTCTTATTGGTATTATTGTAATCAAACTCACGCCCGAAGCCAGAGAACAGGACTTCTAATTAAATGCAATGTCGAAATTAGGAATACTACAGTTGAAATTACCATGATGGAATTGCTGCTGCGGTAAGGGCGGAAGGTAATTTCCAGAGGTGATGTAAACGACTCTCTAGTATTTCTGTTAGATACTCTAGAATTTCTTCAACCTATATAAGAAGAAACCAAAAAAGTTAGAAACATGATTTACATATAGCAAATGATACATATAAACCAAGAAAACTAAAAATTTCAATAAATGATTGTAGTTGAGAAAGTGACCTTTGAATTCAAAGCAATCTCGTTCTGTTTTAAACTTTTAGATCTTTGAAGAAGCAGCTTGCATAACTCCTCGTATTGTTCTGACACAGAGACAGATTTGTATGAAACTGACATGATACCTTCGATTAAATGAGTCCATCTGCTTGTAACGCATCCTATTAACAATAGCTCCTGCTCTTCAGCAATATCACCACAAGTGTTCAAGTAAGAGTGACCACCATTTCTTACAAAACAGAAGAGAACAAAATGGATATATAGTTCAAGAATCAGATCAACTTACGATCTTTTCGATGAATATATCGTCATCATTCTTATCTGAGACACGCAGCCTTCTTAACACTTCTACCCACTGAGCTTTTGGTGCAGAAAATATCAAGCTGGCTCCCGATACCAATCTTAAGGTTCTCTTACTAAGAAAATAAGATATAGCTTTCGATTGCCAGATGCTCCAGGTCAAAAGCTCAATAGGCTGTTTTTCCGAGCTATGAAAAGAATGACATCAAGTTCATCAACAAGTACACCAAGATTATTGCAATACATGCTATCTCATACTTAGAAAGCACAACATACCTCAAGAAAGTTGTATTATTGTCTTCTCTATGTAACAACTCTTTAGGCTCTATGTGCTTAGAAAGGATATTCAAACCAGTCTCAAGTGCTGATACACAGGACACAACAGATTGCCTCTTACAGAGTTTCCCATCGATTATATCTGTAATACCGTCACCTGATTCCACCGCTGCAACCAGAATAGCTTGGAGTTGTTTATCCTTCAATGTCGAGTTATTCATCAAATGCTCTAACACATATTCTCTCCCATTTGAAAGAGTATCTGATGATAAATTCTCCAAACCCTGAAATTTTTCTCCAAACAAACAACAATTCCAACAAATTATAATCCACCTTAAGTTTCACCTATGACTAGAGATAGTGATAAGCAAAAAAAACCTAAAAACACAACCTTTGGGAACAAAGGGTTGGTTTTTATATCTGATATTGCTTCGTCAAGCTCTCTCACAGATTCCCCAAACGTATCTGAACCATTTATGCTTCTTAAGACCTAGTAATGGAGAACACAAGCAATTTAGGGGAAGAAACAGGAATCAATGTGAGAGTGAGAGTGAGAAAAAGCCAACATTTTCGAAGAAGAGACCCCATTGAAGAGCTTTCTTGCAATTCTCAGCATCCCAATGAGCAGGAACACCAGAAGATTGAAACCCAGATGCTAAAATGAGCAAATCCACAAACCCTTTCAATAGTTTGATGAAATCTTCCTTGGAGATTTCTGGGTAATTCCAAACCATTTCTTCTTTATTTTGATTCGATTCGAAAGAGAATAACCCTAATTTCATAAAAGCACAAGCGATTTGACCGATTGGCTTGAGGCATGATCGTGAATCAGTAAAAAGTTTCCCGCGCGTTCGTTGCCCTAGAAGAGACGACGATTCGGTTTTCTGAATAAGTAAGGTTTTGGTTTTCTAAGTAAGAACTTTGTGACGTTTTTCTGCATTTAGAACTACACGATGTTTAACCATTCTAAAGAAAAACTTCAGCTATGACCAAGCATGATTAATTGTTTTTTTATTTATTTATTATATCAACAACTTTCTTATTAAATTTTATTTTTGACATCACATGTGACGAAAATGGCTTGTCTGTGTATATTCATATAAAATAAAATCCAAAATTTGTAAAACTTGGTGTTATTTGTTTTGTCAACTGAATCTATTTGATTAATGGAACTCGGAGTAGTTAACATGACATCTATATATGTTCTATCTAATAAACCAATTGTTAACTATAAATGATTTCTAATAAATAATGAAAATCTTTGAAGCAAATTAGATTCTATATTTTTATTCATCCCTACATAAACCAAAAAGCCAATCTCGTCGTCGATTGATATCACACATGTATAAAGAACATAGTCAAGAGGGCCATCAATTATTATTATTAACGAAAGTTGTTATCTATTCTAGATTTGTCAGGAAGAGTTGAAATTAACGAAATGGTCCAAAATATTAATAATTTACAAATAATTTGTAATAATTAAATGAAAAAGTTGAAATGAAATATTGCAAAAAGTAATTTATGATAAGCATCCCGATTGCCAACTGTGTAAAAGACTGATCAAGAACTGAATGAGTTGTCAAAACTTGGATTTGGTACAAAAAGATATATCTCTTAAAGTCGCACCATATATATATATGTAATATGTTAAACAAAGAAAAAATAAAATTACAACGTGGGAAATGTTGTTAAGGATGTAAAGTATCCGAATAAGGATTAGGTTAACAATACACATGAGTTCAGCTATACACATGCCTAAGTTCAGCTATTCACATAAGTAAATATTTGTTCAAATCTCTCATATATTCGTTTATATCTGTTACAAAAAATAATTATCTGTTGGAACAAGACAAATTCTAACAATTAATATTTTGATCGGAGACACTTATATATATTCTTACAATTTGAGATAAAATATACACAAAATGGAACATATATCAATTAGTGTAAACTGAGCATATTACTATCTCACACGACTGCATGTGTGAGGGTTAGCCATAAATTGGTAGATAGGTCTACAAATTAAATTTAAAAAGTTTCAAGAGATAATCACTGATCGATTCATGTACAAAAAAACTCTATATATAGGTGAACACGTTTTAGCTGAAACGCTTTTAACAAGTATGACCAACCAAAATCGCCAAGGGAGAGCAGTCATTCATCGCGACCTCCAAACCCTCTTTTATGCATGTTGCAGTGATGGAATCCATACATACTGATCTTCCAGAAAGTCGAATAGTTTTTACGAGTCTTCAAAAATGATGATTTTAACAAAATGATTGTAATAGTTAAAGTTCAGAGCCGACTTGCTCTGATACCAATTCAAATCAAGATCACCTTATCTTGACTGCTCTGATGCCCAATTCAAATCAGGAACACGTTACCCTGAATAAGTTACTGAATGATTCAGAAAGTGATTCAGCAACACGAGAAAAAGAGATTAAAGAACAACCTTTCTTTATTGATTTAGAAACTTCACAAAACTAAATCTCTCTCTTCTGTCCTCTCTGAGGTCTTATGGAACAACTCTCCATAGCCTCTCATATATATAACTTATCTACCCCTAAGTCTATATGAGTCTCTTTCTCTAGACTCTCATGAGATCTGTCTCAACACCTCCACGTGTCTCAACTCTCATCTTCGGATGCTGGAGCTCCTCTGGTAGCAGAACTCCCCCCGAGCTGTTCTGAGCTCACCCCGAGCTATTCGAGCTCCCCTGGGCTATTCGAGCTCCCCGAGCTACACTAAGCTCTTTGAGCTTTCTCTCAAGCTCTCTCTCTTCTTCTTCACGAGCTCTCCTCTTGAGCTGCCTTCACGAGCTCCCTCTGAGCTTCTCTCACGAGCTCTCCTCTGAGCTACCTCTGAGCTACCCTCTGAGCTACTTCGGCTATACGAGTTACTCGAGCTCCTTGAGCTCCTCTGAGCTACACGAGCTCCCCGCTTGAGCTACACGAGCTACTCGAGCTCCTTGAGCTCCTCTGAGCTACACGAGCTCCCCGCTTGAGCTACACGAGCTCCCCTGCTGAGCTGCTTCTCTTGTTCTTCATAAGGCTCTTATTTATACTAGAACCAAGCTTTTTCTTTGCCTATTGTGAATAGGAAGACTTACAAATCTTGTCCAACTTGACATTATTTGTATTTCCTTTTCTCTTGATTTCCTTTCTTGGATTTCCTTTCTTGTATCTCTTCTAGCATCTTCTAGAAGGAGATAACTTGCTCCTCAAGTTAGTTGGAATTATCCAACATTCTCCCCCTTAATTCCAACTTGAATTCCGGGAAGCTTGATTCTCGCCAATGCCTTAGTAAGTGTGTCCGCCTTCTGCTCCACACCTTGAACATTCTCAACTTCAACCTTTGTTGAGATACGATCTCTTGCTCCTCCTCAGCTTTTGAAATCTTCAAATTTGACAACTTCAAATTTGACTGCATCTTAGTATCCACAAGCATTCCTTGAGCATCTCCCTCTTGTTCTGCTCCTTGAATTACTTCTTGTACTAGTGCTTGTACTACTTCAACGATTCCTTGAACACAACCTTCTTGTTCTGCTCCTTGAATCACGTCTTGTACTACTTCATGTACTACTTCAGCGAGAAGTATTCCTTGAGAACAAACCTCTTGTTCAACTCCTTGAATAACTTCCTGTAGTACTCTCTGTACTACTTCAACGACTAGTACAGAATACCCAAATATCATAACCCAACTTGGTTTGATATTCTCTAGAATCCGACTTGATTCTAGCATCATTAGAACCCGGCTTGGCTCCAATATTGACCAATCATCTACCTTCTTGAGATGCGGCCTCGTGATCACACTTCTTGACCAATCATCTACCATCTTGAGATGCGGCCTCATGATCTTCTTAGCTTTTAGTAAGCTTGAATGACGTTCGGCTTCTCCCCACATATCATTCAGAATCTTCATTAGACGCCTAGAGACTCCTCCTCTATGCGTAATCGATTGAACTCCATTAGATGCTTAGAGACTCCTCCTCTATGCAACATCGAATATTCATTAGACGCCTAGAGATTCCTCCTCTATGCGTAATCGATTGAGCTCCATAAACTCTCCTCCTCTATCGGTGCGAAAGGTTTTGATGGACAAGCGGGCTTGCTTCTCTACACACTCTTCAAACCTTTTGTACCGATCGAAAACTTCAATCGATATGTCAACAAGGAACCACCTGTTCTTGTTGATCTTGGCTCGTCTCTCACTTTCATCATAAGTTTTTTCTGGAACAAACCGGAAACTGTTTCGGACTTCATAACATAGTCTTCAAGGTATTGCGGTTGATTCACTTGTCGACCCGACCTTGTCAGCTGTGGTACTCCTTGAACTACTTCATCAACCTCATTCTCGTGGTTGTCTTAAGTGATATCCTCCATGACATCATCTTCTTCATGTCCTTCTCCAGCATCTTCTCCACGAATCAACTCCAAAACTTATATGACCTAACCGATCATGCCATGTCCTTGTAGATTCATTAGCAATTCATTCAGTCAGTCCTTCAGCGAGTCCTTCAACGAGTCCTATAGCAAGTCCTTCAGCACGTCCCTCAGCAAGTCCTTCAGCTTGCAGACATGTTGCCTTGCTTATCTCCAAACAACTTGATGCTGACCAGCCTTGTCGCATCACTTTGGATAAATTCTGCTTTTGGTTGTGATCACCGGTTACTCCTCCTTGAGATTGCAAGACGGACCTTCCTTGTCCCATGCCTCTGCCGGAACTGTCACCTCCAAATCTTCCTCTACCATAACCACCGTAGTTATAGCTTCCTCTGTTATAACGTCTTCTTGTTATAACCGCCTCTGTTTCCTTCTTGAAACTTCCCGTTGCCTCCACGTTTAGGGTTTGAGGTCCTTGATCTTCACTTTGAGTTTCTTCCCCAACACGTTCTTCATACTCCAGTAACCTCCCAACAATGTCTTCAAACCCCATCTGCTTTAGGTCAAGAACTTGCTCCAGGGATGCTACAATATGAATGAACTTGGTTCGTGGTTGTGGATTCTCGCCTGCCATACTTGCTTACGAGTCACGTACCACTGGTCTTGTCTAGAGTCTTCAAACTAAGCTCTGACACACCACAGATCTTGTCCAGAGTCTTCAAACTAAGTTCTGAACTTGTACAGAGTCTTCAAACTAAGCTCTGCCATACCACAGGTTTCGTCCAGAGTCTTCAAACCAGAAGCTCTGATACCAAATAAAGTTCAGAGCCGACTTGCTCTGATACCAATTCAAATCAAGATCACCTTATCTTAACTGCTCTGATGCCCAATTCAAATCAGGAACACGTTACCCTGACTAAGTTACTGAATGATTCAGAAAGTGATTCAGCAACACGAGAACAAGAGATTAAAGAACAACCTTTCTTTATTGATTTAAAAACTTCACAAAACTAAATCTCTCTCTTCTGTCCTCTCTGAGGTCTTATGGAACAACTCTCCATAGCCTCTCATATATATAACTTATCTACCCCTATTTTTTTTTTTTTTTTGAATAAAATGTTAAATTATATTCAAGAAAAAAATATACTTGTTACATCAGCATTGTTTTTGAATATATAAAAAACAGAAGATTAAGATTGAGCTTTGCTTTTGAAGAAACAGAGGTTATGAGAAAAAAACAGAGCATTCCACGTTAAGCTTGGACGGCGAACCATGCTTGTAAGGCTTGGTCGTAACGTCTATCGCCCAGTGATTTGATTGCCGAGAGTTGGGTGCGGACGTGCTTGTCAAGCCATCGGATGAGTGTGGTTGCAGGACGCGGATCATCTCCATGGTGTCTTGATTCCTCTCTCTCCAAATGGTATGAACTGTGAGCTGAAATATGTTCCTGGCCAGATAGCTATGGATTCGATCATGTTGAGACTCTGAGATGTAATCTACTACCTGTTGCCACTCCGTAGAGAACCTTGTGCCGAAGAGCTTTTGAGCAAGTGCTTTCCATATTTTAGAGGTATAATGACAAGAGAAAAAGAGGTGATCACGAGTCTCCAAGGGATCGTTGCAGAAGATACAAGACACAGTGGCGCCATTGTTCCATACCTGCATTCTGTCTCCCGTTGATAGACGGTTTTTCAACGCTAGCCAGAGGCAAAAAGAAAATTTTGGCGTCGCGTGAGCGAACCAAACTCCTTTATGCCAAGCCACTTGATTTGAAGTCGTTCTAATGTGATTCCATGTGTCCTTGGTAGAAAACCTAGGTTTAAAGACATCTCCTTTACCTCGCCATACCGCAACATCACTCCTTCCCATATTGCGGCTTTGAAAAGCCTTTGATAAAGCTTCCTCCGCCGCGTTTAAGACCTCTAACCTGTGACATCTCCTCCTGACTCTAAGTCTATATGAGTCTCTTTCTCTAGACTCTCATGAGATCTGTCTCAACACCTCCACGTGTCTCAACTCTCATCTTCGGATGCTGGAGCTCCTCTGGTAGCAGAACTCCCCCCGAGCTGTTCTGAGCTCACCCCGAGCTATTCGAGCTCCCCTGGGCTATTCGAGCTCCCCGAGCTACACTAAGCTCTTTGAGCTTTCTCTCAAGCTCTCTCTCTTCTTCTTCACGAGCTCTCCTCTTGAGCTGCCTTCACGAGCTCCCTCTGAGCTGCTCTCACGAGCTCTCCTCTGAGCTACCTCTGAGCTACCCTCTGAGCTACTTCGGCTATACGAGTTACTCGAGCTCCTTGAGCTCCTCTGAGCTACACGAGCTCCCCGCTTGAGCTACTCGAGCTCCTTGAGCTCCTCTAAGCTACACGAGCTCCCCGCTTGAGCTACACGAGCTCCCCTGCTGAGCTGCTTCTCTTGTTCTTCATAAGGCTCTTATTTATACTAGAACCAAGCTTCTTCTTTGCCTATTGTGAATAGGAAGACTTACAAATCTTGTCCAACTTGACATTATTTGTATTTCATTTTCTCTTGATTTCCTTTCTTGGATTTCCTTTCTTGTATCTCTTCTAGCATCTTCTAGAAGGAGATAACTTGCTCCTCAAGTTAGTTGGAATTATCCAACAATAGTTGTGTGAAAATGACTTCCAACCATCATTATTGTTCAAATGACATTAGGAAATACTTTTGTGTTATGACAACCAAAAAATTAAATAAAAATCGACTCATTTTTTTCTTCTTCCGATCGTATTTACATTATTCCATCAACTTTTGGATGAGCATGGTCTACAACATTGTTGATTGGTTTGATATATATATATATATATATATATATATATATATATATATATATACTTATTTATATCTTTTTTAATAGAATTGATCATATTCCGAGTATAAATTAGCTAAAGAAGACATTTATTCAGACAACCAATACGGTTGATTATATTAAATTGCATGAGCTGGAATGGATGTTTCTCACCTCATTCCTTCAAGTTGCCTATATCGATATCACATCAAGACATGGTGCCCACTCTCCTCCAACTCTAGATTTATTCTATATCTATGTGAAAATGTGCTGTCGTTCACATTCATCTCCAAAATATTTTAATGTATATTTGCATTTGATCATATGAACATGATAAGATTTATCTGTAAATGTTTAATATATAATAGTTAGACTAAAAATATTATATTCTTACTTCGTTTGTTTGTTTCTATATGGATAAAGTGCAAATCAATTATTTGTTAGCTATTGACAAACTAACGTAGTGCAACTAAAGTTAAAATATATATAATCATCTATATATAACAAAAGAAAAAATTGATGACAAGTTTGATTCGAAAGTTTCCTGGTAACATTACGTAAAAAAAAATCATTTGATACAAGAAAGATGTACTAGAATATCAATATGTCTAATGACATTCTATCTTTAAATGTAAGAAACAAAGCTAGTAATTTAGAGAAAACACATAAAAATTTACTTATGTGTTTTGTTGAGTTTTCAGAAATCATTAAATATGTTTTGTGAAATATAATATCAAAGAATTCTTCCTAAAAAATTCAACCCATGTGATGCTATAGTTAGTAGTAAATTTAATAGAAAAAAACTTCATTTTTTGTTTTGTTTTGTTGACTTGCACTTCTACATACTCTATATAAACACAACCATATTAGAGATCAGATCGCCAAAACCACTACTCTTCTTCATCGATCATCAACATGGCTAGATCCTTGTTTCTCTCGCTAACTCTCGCTGTCCTCTTCACCGGAATGGTCTCAGCTCGTGACTGGAACATCCTGAACCAGCTCAAAGGAACCACAACCACAACAAAGACTAGCCAGACCGGCCTCACATCTTTGAAAGGACCAAACCTAAACGGATACTGCGAAAGCTGGAGAGTCAACGTGGAGCTTAACAACATCAGGGACTTTTTGGTTGTGCCACAGGAATGTGTATGGTTCGTCCAAAAGTACATGACCTCATCTCAATACGAGGATGACGTGGAGAGAGCCATCGATGAAGCCATCCTCTACCTCGGAAAAACTTGTTGCGAAAAGAAGAAATGCGATGGCATGGATGCTTGGATCTTTGACATTGATGACACTCTTCTCTCCACCATTCCTTACCACAAGAGCAACGGCTGTTTCGGGTAAATAAACTAAACTTAAACCATATTTACATTAACCTCGGTTTGGTTTGACAATATTTTAGTTTGGTTTTTGGTTCCATTTTTTGATAAAATAATAAATTAAAGATCCAAGGAAATGTGCCTTTAGTCAAGTGCATGGTTAAGTCCACTTGCCTCCGCCTTCACCACCGGAGTTCGACTCTACTAAGTCGCGTTACCCCGCGTAGTAGGAATTGACTATGGATCGGGCCTTGTCGATCCAAAGATGTCAAAAAAAAAAAAAGATCCAAATAATATTTGTAACAAAAAAAAATGATTAGGTTATAAAAAACAATTGGCTTGAATTTTGGTTCAGATCTATCATTTTTTTTCCTGGTTAGCTTTAATCCGGTTTAGAATAAAACCGGGATTGAAATGTTACATTAATTTGAAACAGTGGTGAGCAACTGAACACAACCAAGTTCGAGGAATGGCAAAAGTTGGGCAAGGCACCAGCGGTTCCAAACATGGTGAAGTTGTACCATGAGATCAGAGAGAGAGGTTTCAAGATCTTTTTGATCTCTTCTCGTAAAGAGTATCTCAGATCTGCCACCGTTGAAAACCTTATCGAAGCCGGTTACCACGGCTGGTCTAACCTCCTTCTCAGGTATATATTACCCCAGGTTCGAGTCATATTTAATAACCGCGTAAAACCGAAATTACACTTCTAATTTCACCAAACCAAAAGTAAAACTACAACAATTCAGATAGGTTTTGTCATTCCGTTGAGTTCATTTATTCTCTAAACAAAAAAAAAACTATAGACCATAATTGAAATCAAAATCCTAAAACCAAATTTATATATTTAATACAAACTGGCGGGAAAATTCGATATAACCCTCTAATCGGTAAAACCATAGTAACTAATAGTAACTATTATGTCCTCTGTTTTAAATTAGTAGTCGTTTTAGAAATTAAATTTTGTTTTAAATTTGTTGTTGTTTTATGTTTTTAATGCATACTATTTTTGATAGATTTTCCAGTTTTATTCATATTTATTTTAGTTTATTAATTGATGATATCAAATAAAACAATAAGTTATTTAAGATTTTGGTCTTTAAGATTGGATTTTTCAGCATTTAATTTATAATTGTGTCATTAATTTGTTTATTTGAGTAATTAATGGGTTTGACCGAAAATAGGAGAGAGAGAGTTGTGAAATCATATAAAAACATTACTAATAATTTATGTCTAATTGGTGGCAATTATCGAGTTTATACTAGTGAATTGCCACCAATTAGACATAAATTATTAGTAATGTGTCATCAATGTGTTTTTATATGATTTCACAACATAAATTATACTAGTGTTGTCAATGTGTACATTGACAACAATAATTCGAGCATTATGGTATAATATAATGAACCAAGTATAATAAAATTATCAAACCTGAAAAATGCAGGGGAGAAGATGATGAGAAGAAGAGTGTGAGCCAATACAAAGCAGATTTGAGGTCATGGCTTACAAGTCTTGGTTACAGAGTTTGGGGAGTAATGGGTGCACAATGGAACAGCTTCGCAGGTTGTCCAGTTCCCAAGAGAACCTTCAAGCTCCCTAACTCCGTCTACTATGTCGCCTGATCAAATCTTATTTACTAACAAAACAATAAGATCAGATTTTCAATCTGATTCTTGAGTCTTTTTTTTGTCTCTCTCCCTCGTTTCAAATGCTTATGATCCATGAACCATGATCATCTTTGTGTTTATTTTTCTTATTTATATTACCATTTTGGGCCTTTGTGAAATTGATTTTGGGCTTTTGTTATATATTCTCCTCTTTGTCTTTCTTTACCTAACTGAGTTCTCTACCTAATTGAGTTAGATTCAAGAACATTGCTGAATTTGGTAAAGTTCAGATATAAGATCAAAGTATTAAGTAAGACTAAAGTAGAAATACATAGTAACTTGAAAGCTACTCTAAGTTATACAAATTCTAAAGAACTAAAAAGAACAGCAGAAGTTGGAAGCTCAAGCAAATAAATATATAAAAACACTGACTACACTGAGCTGTCTCCTTCTTCCACCAAATCTTGTTGCTGTCTCTTGAAGCTTTCTTATGACACAAACCTCAGACCCAATTTCACCTCACAGTTTGGTACAACCTCAGTTTTCTTCACAACAAATTCAAACATATTCTCCTTATATTACCTCTTATCTCTTCAATCATCAAAACACATAGTCACTTACATTTCTCTATATATCCTTCCTTCTACTCTGCTTTCGAGCTCAGCTTGCCTTGCCATGGAACCAAACACCATGGCCACCTTTGACCATGAGGTAAGAGAGAAAGAAACAAAACAAAATGTTACCTGGGTTTCCTTCTTGACCAAATTCTTTCATTTGGGTTCGCATTAAAATCTCAAAGTTATGTACTTTTTGTGAATGCAGCATCGTCATTCATCCCCGGCTAAGATCTGTAGAGTTTGTGGCGATGAGGTCAAAGACAATGACAATGGCCAGACTTTTGTGGCGTGCCACGTGTGCGCTTACCCGGTTTGCAAACCTTGCTATGAATACGAGCGTAGCAACGGTAACAAATGTTGCCCTCAATGCAATACTATTTACAAACGCCACAAAGGTAGATTAACTTAAACCCTGTTTTTTGTTTTAGCATCCATAACTTGCTTAACTCTCATATTGGTGAACTGTTTTGTTTAAAGGCTCTCCGAAAATCGTTGGAGATGAAGAAAACAATGGTCCTGATGATTCAGATGATGAGTTGAATATCAAGAATCGCCAGGATGCTTCCTCCATTCACCAGAATTTTGCCTATGGATCGGTACTATATGATTTTGATCCATGTTTTTTTTCTTTTCTTTTCTTTATAGTCTCTCCTTCCCATATGGAATCAAGATTCTGAGTATTTTCTTGGTAATGCAGGAAAATGGAGATTACAATAGTAAGCAGCAATGGCGTCCAAATGGGCGGGCCTTTTCTTCCACCGGAAGTGGTATAAATAGAAAATATATGTTCGATTTATATATATACCTTTAGATGTCTAAACGCAAATTTTGTGACCTGTTTCTGTGTGATTTGATTTGAAGTGTTGGGGAAAGACTTTGAAGCTGAAAGAGATGGCTACACAGATGCAGAGTGGAAAGAACGAGTAGATAAATGGAAAGCGAGGCAAGAGAAGAGAGGTTTAGTGACTAAAGGAGAACAAACAAACGAAGACAAAGAAGATGATGAAGAAGAATACCTGTAACAAACAAAAAGAAAAACTGATCTTTCTTTAATCTCAAGTAATAAAGACTTGAAACGTAAGTAACTGAGTTCTTGTTTTTTACAGAGATGCTGAAGCAAGACAACCTCTCTGGAGAAAAGTCCCAATCTCATCGAGCAAAATCAGTCCTTACCGCATTGTGATCGTTCTTCGTCTTGTGATCTTAGTTTTCTTCTTCCGTTTCCGTATCTTGACACCAGCAAAAGACGCATACCCTCTCTGGCTTATCTCAGTCATCTGTGAGATCTGGTTCGCACTTTCTTGGATCCTTGATCAGTTCCCGAAATGGTTTCCAATTAACCGAGAAACCTATCTTGACCGTCTCTCTATGAGATTTGAACGGGATGGCGAAAAGAACAAGCTTGAACCGGTTGATGTGTTTGTCAGTACGGTGGATCCGCTCAAGGAGCCTCCGATAATCACAGCCAACACTATTCTTTCGATCTTATCCGTTGATTACCCAGTAAATAAGGTTAGCTGCTATGTGTCTGATGACGGTGCATCAATGCTACTGTTCGATACATTGTCTGAAACTTCCGAGTTTGCAAGGAGATGGGTTCCGTTTTGCAAGAAGTACAATGTTGAGCCAAGAGCTCCAGAGTTTTACTTCTCTGAGAAGATTGATTACTTAAAGGATAAAGTCCAAACTACATTCGTCAAAGATCGCAGAGCAATGAAGGTCAGTGACGAAAGATCTCTTACTTTTTTAAATCACACAACGGATCTTTACTTACTTGTCAATGTTTTGCAGAGAGAATATGAAGAATTCAAAGTGAGGATCAATGCTTTAGTGGCTAAAGCTCAGAAGAAGCCTGAAGAAGGTTGGGTGATGCAAGATGGTACACCATGGCCTGGGAACAACACTCGTGATCATCCCGGGATGATCCAGGTAACGACAAAACCTCAAAACCCCAACGGTTACAGTATACCATCAAAGGTTCCACCTTTTGATCTAAACAACTACTTTGATTCAACTTTTTCAGGTGTATCTCGGTAAAGAAGGAGCATTCGACATTGATGGTAACGAATTGCCACGCCTCGTGTATGTATCAAGAGAGAAGCGTCCTGGTTATGCACACCACAAGAAAGCTGGAGCCATGAATGCAATGGTAAGCAAAACAAACAGTCAAAAGCTCTCACGGAAATCAAATCTAACTGTTTTCCGGTGATGTTTCAGGTTCGAGTCTCAGCAGTGCTCACAAATGCTCCATTCATGCTTAATCTTGACTGTGATCATTACATCAACAACAGTAAAGCCATAAGAGAATCAATGTGCTTTCTAATGGATCCACAGCTTGGTAAAAAGCTTTGTTATGTTCAATTCCCTCAAAGATTCGACGGAATCGATCACAACGATCGATACGCTAACAGAAACATCGTCTTCTTCGATGTAAGTCTTCACCATCAAAAACCCCCAAATTCAAAATTCAAAACCCTAAAATCTGATTTTTTTTTTTTTAATAACTAAGAAGTTTTGGCCTAGGCCCTTAGTGCCACTTGAACCGGCGACCTCTATGTTTTGTCTGAGAGTCTTTACGAGTTGAGCTATTGACACTTGGTAAAAATCTGAATTTTGCGACGATCTTGCAGATAAACATGAGAGGCTTAGATGGAATTCAAGGACCAGTCTACGTAGGAACAGGATGTGTATTCAATAGACCAGCATTATACGGATACGAACCACCGGTATCGGAAAAAAGAAAAAAGATGACATGTGATTGTTGGCCGTCGTGGATTTGCTGTTGCTGCGGCGGAGGTAACCGTAATCACAAATCGAAATCATCAGAATCGTCAAAGAAGAAATCAGGAATCAAGAGCTTGTTCTCGAAACTAAAGAAGAAGAACAAGAAGAAGAGTGATACTACAACGACGATGAGTAGCTATAGTAGAAAACGATCATCGACGGAGGCGATTTTTGATTTGGAAGATATTGAAGAAGGACTTGAAGGATATGACGAGCTTGAGAAATCGTCGTTAATGTCGCAGAAGAATTTTGAGAAGAGATTTGGGATGTCTCCTGTGTTTATTGCGTCGACGTTGATGGAGAACGGAGGTTTGCCGGAGGCGACGAACACGAGCTCGTTGATCAAAGAAGCGATTCATGTTATTAGCTGTGGTTATGAAGAGAAGACTGAATGGGGCAAAGAGGTAAATAATCATAATTTATAGGTCCTAATGGTAATATTGCAGAATTGCTTAAACAATGAACAAAATTAATTTCAAGATTAATAAAAACTAATTTATCATTATTAACCTTATTTTACATTTTATTAATTTATCCGTGAGTCGAGAATTTAAATGACGGAATTCATCAACTAAACCAAATTTTACTTATCATAATGGTTTTGTAAAAATATTATATAAGTCAATACAGATTCAGATTTTTACAAAATAATTATGATATTTTTACAATTTGTAAATCAAACTTTTTATTTTAAAAATGATTAGAGTATGGATATTAGTGCTTGACTCTTGATTTTGTTTCAATATTGATTTCAGATTGGATGGATATATGGATCAGTCACGGAAGATATCCTTACAGGATTCAGGATGCATTGTAGAGGTTGGAAATCAGTTTATTGTATGCCTAAAAGGCCAGCTTTCAAAGGATCAGCTCCGATCAATTTATCCGATCGGTTGCACCAAGTACTTAGATGGGCACTCGGGTCCGTCGAAATCTTCTTTAGTCGTCATTGTCCTTTGTGGTATGCTTGGGGAGGCAAACTCAAGATTCTTGAACGTCTTGCTTACATCAACACAATTGTTTATCCTTTCACTTCTATTCCTCTACTCGCTTATTGTACTATTCCGGCTGTTTGTCTTCTCACCGGCAAGTTCATCATTCCTACGGTAAATCTCATGATCCTTTTTTACCCCTTAAACTCCTAAAGGTCTACATTTTTATCCATAAATCGTTAAAAATTCACATTTTCCATCCATACTCTTCATAAAAGTTCCTGCTTTTGCGTCAAAATGTTAAAAACGAATTCATCATTCTTACGGTTAGTTTCTGATTTTTAACCCTTAAATCCTAAAAGTTTGAACTTTTACCCCTTAAGTTTTTAAACATTGTTGATTTGCCCCCAAATTCACTCTTTTACCCATTAAGTATCTTAAGTATAAAGATTAACACTCTAAAACTGTTCTTGATTTGTCAAAAAATTAGATAAATGATTCAAACTTTTTTAACACCCATTTGCTTTCTTTGATCCAGATCAACAATTTCGCAAGCATATGGTTCCTAGCTCTGTTCCTATCAATCATTGCGACGGCGATATTAGAGCTCCGGTGGAGTGGCGTGAGCATAAACGACCTCTGGCGTAACGAGCAATTCTGGGTAATTGGTGGAGTCTCAGCTCATCTCTTCGCAGTTTTTCAAGGTCTTCTCAAAGTTCTCTTCGGTGTTGACACTAACTTCACCGTCACGTCAAAAGGAGCCAGCGACGAAGCTGATGAGTTTGGAGATCTTTACCTCTTCAAATGGACAACTCTTCTCATCCCTCCGACTACGCTCATCATCCTTAACATGGTTGGCGTTGTTGCCGGAGTTTCTGACGCTATTAACAATGGATATGGTTCTTGGGGACCGCTCTTTGGGAAACTGTTTTTCGCGTTTTGGGTCATTGTTCATCTTTACCCTTTCCTCAAAGGTTTGATGGGTCGACAAAACCGAACACCGACAATCGTTGTTCTTTGGTCTATCCTTCTCGCCTCGATCTTCTCGTTGGTTTGGGTTCGGATCGATCCGTTCTTGCCGAAACAGACTGGTCCGTTACTGAAGCAGTGTGGCGTCGACTGTTAATGAGGAACCGAATTTGCGTTTGCGTTTTGGACCTCTATTTTGAGCCATTTTGCTTGGCCTATTTTTCAGATTTGGGTGTTCTTTGTTGGATTATATGGATTTGTAAGGAGAAAAAGATTCATACTTTAAATCACTTGTGAAATAAATAGACAAATTTCTGTAAACCAAACACACACAACGATTAGGTTATCAACCAAACACACACACACACACACAAACAAATAGAGTGATGAAAATAATTTCACAAAGGCAATTTAGTAACAAATAAATGAAATTTTACTCACAATTTAGTAACCAAACATGTGTGGAATTGTTTCTCTGTTGTAGAATTTGAGTTTTAAGAGCTTCAACTGTACTTGCTGGTGGCCATTGAGTGATTGTTCCAATAACCACCGACTGTTCCGATTATTGGTGATTCAGGGCTTCTACTTGGCGATGATTTCCTTGGCGAATCCGTAGCTGAGAACTGCTTTATCTCCTCTGCAGTTAATGCGCCCAGTATAGGTCTTTCATCGTGGCTTTGAACCGGTTTCGAGTATTTCTTCTTCTCAGACATTGCGGTTCCAACACTGCTGCATCCGCTGGCCGTGGTCTGTGATGTGGATAACCAAGTTGAGAGACTAGCATCAACAGCTATTTCTTGAGTTCTCTGTTTCTTAGTTTCATCTCTTGATTTCTGGTTCAAGCTGAATGATGATGATAACTCATCAACCTGAGGCTCCAAGCTGAAGGAAGCATTTATCGCATTCTCCTTTCGAGGCTGTGTTTGAGTTGTTCTTCCTTTGGATTTCACAGCTTTCCATTGGGAAAGATTCTCGATCGGGTTCAGTACTGCGTTAACATACCCACTCCTGTCTCTAGCACTGACATTACTCTTTTCTTCAATCCTCTTGATATCCATAACATTATCCACAATCTCCTCGGTATAAACTACTTTATCCCAGTTATGCAGCTTATCCTCATAATTGTCATCATTATAATAGTCTTCATCAAGCAGCCCACCATCATCAATATCCTCAAGATCGCTTTGGTCACAGTCTGTTACATCCTCCTCTTCATCATCACTTTCTCTGCAATTCTGATATCTATGATTTGAAGGATAAGACCCTGACGAGTTCGACATAGTAATATCGCTCTCCTGCCTCGACTTCACCTCTTCTTTCTTCTCCTCAAAGAGCTCAACAGATTCACCTACTACAATGTGTTCATATGTTGTAACATTGGTGTCGAAAGTCACTCTCTTACGATTTGGACTCGGACTCGGACTTTGTTTCTCCTCAACCTTGCCACTGCAATTTAAAGAAAAGAATCAAATAAGTCAAATCTGTTTAGCTAAAACACAAAAACATGATTCTAAGTACGTACCAGAAGATATCAGTAATCGGAATCACAGAAACTTTAGATACTTGCTCAACACTTAGATGATCATCTTTTGGAGACACCTCCGAGATTTTAGAGACTTCCAAAACACTTGAATCTTTTGCATACTTTGGGACTTGTTCAACATTAGGAACCCTAAGATTCAAAAGAACATCCTTTATAGATTCCTCAGAGATTCTCTATAAACAAAAAGAAAGAAACAAAATTACTTCAGATAAAGCAAAACCCAACAAAAATTGAAGCTGAAGCTAGCTTAGTTGAAGCAAATCATCACTAACAGAATCGAAAGATGTGATTTTTTTTCCGGAGAAAACTTACGTTTAAACGAGGATTGAAAGATTCTCGACGTCTTTGACGGCGACGATTCTTCCGACGACCAAAGCAACCAAGTAAGCAACCCATTCTCTTCTAACAGTTCCAAAGAGCTAACGAGATAGTTTGATGATAATAGATTCCTTCGAGAGCTTATCAACGGGTCAACATTGCAAAGAGATGATTTTTACTTAGAAGAGCTAGAGAGAAGAAGAAGAAGAAGAGTACTCATGGATTTGGGGATTTAGGGTTTTTTTTTTTTTTTGTCTTTTCTCTTTTTAATTTTTAGGTTATTAAAATATTAATTTAGGGGGTAGGGGGAAAAGTAGATGACCGTTACGAGTCTGATTAGACTGTGAAATTGGACCGTTGCTATGTGGGCCACTACTTTATTAATAAAGAGAAAATATTATTTAAATTGGAGATAATGGGCCGTTGAAAACCCAATTATTATAAGTCCAGTAAACTTTTTTATATTGAGGTGATTACAGAAGGGACACGTGTACGGTAGGATTCGTTGGCGGCAAAAAGATGATATTTTGAATCTAGTGGATGGAAATTTGAAATGTTAAAAAAAATAATGGGGACAAAGAATCATTTTTAGTTTCGGACTTTATAAACACATTTGGACGTATTCTCCAAATTAAATTATTAGAAAAATGATAATACTATATCTTATTTGTATCATCGAATTAAATCAATTGAATGTTAGACTTTAGAGATTTTCCTTATTGCGGATTAGTACAGAACTACAGATTATGTATCTATAATGGACCGAGTTTTCTGAAAGTTACGAGTCACTAACCAAACGGTCGATTCATCAACGTATATTCAAATGTATATTGTTTTGCGTTTTAATATACTAATGAAAAAATAACTAAGAATCAAACATATACTAAACCAAGGCAAAAAAGAAAGAAATCTAACTACAAATTAACAAAGATCATAGATGATGATAGCTCACAGAAAGTTGCTTGATCTATGATTTTTCCAAGCAATCAAACTAAGGAAAAGCTTCAAAAACATTCCTAAAGCTTTCTCTGGCTTTTCACCAGACGATCAAAACTCAACACTAATGGTCCAAATACAACTCCAAGAGATCATTCCAAAACATCCTACATGATGAGAGCTTCAGACTAATCCTCCTCATAACTTGCTTACTCTTTGAACTGCCATTCTCTTCTGCACATTGGGCAATGAGCTTGACTCGTCTGTGAATTCACCCATTTCAATATACAGTGAAGATGAAACGCGTGATTGCAAGCTCCCCAAACTGCCAAAACACCAATACAATAAGTAGAAATGTTTCAGTAAGCAAGAGAAATAGTGTGTGTGTGTGTACTAAGCAACATATATAAAAGTGAAGACATGAAAGCAGAGAACTTTACTTAGAGGGCAATCATCTCCAGGAAGTTTGCAATCAGGACAACAACCATCAAAAGCCATCCGACATATCCCACATGTTTCGTCTTGAGCATCCCATGTCCATGAAGCAACTGCATGCCATCTATTCCCAGGAGAAACAATCAGTTAAAATGGAAAGCAACGCCGCATGGCGAGAGCTTATGTGTTAAAGCTACAGGAACGAGAAACTTACTCTGTCTTTTTGGGTATGCAGGACAGAAGTAGCATAGAAAGTCAAGGCAACAATTTCATTTTCTTCTTTTACTTGTGCAACAAATCGGAAATGCAGCCATTTAGAACAACCCTAGTCTAGTTCATAAGCTGCAACCTAACGCAGTCTAAAATAAACTTCCCCACAGAAAGCTAAGAAGATGAAGCCACAAAAGGATACGCAAGATCTTGACTTTCATGGTTTCCTCCTGAATAAACAAAATCTTTAATCAGTTTCATAAACCCTGTCAATAAGCCTAAAGATGGTTACAGACCCTAAAATTAGACACTTCTAACAAAAGACTACACAAACAAAAACTCAAGGTAAGTCTTAGAACTTAGGAAAAAAAATTACTATCTCATTAAACCATACCACAAAAACAAAACGAAAACAACATAAAGCTTTCTTTCAGCCTCTTTACTCTACAAAAATAAAGTCAAAAAAATCTCAAAACAAAAACAGAGACATATAGTAGACCTGAATCAAAAGAGGTTGAATATATAAAATATATATATGGACATGTTGAAGATTGAGGTAACATTGGAACAATCCATTTCGTCATAAAAACACCTCCACTATTAAAGATTAGATTACGTATCAATTACTGCAGCAAACATGTACATAATCACAGCAGTAAACCTGTACATAATCTAAAACAAATAAGAGCAACATCATTACATCACAAATTAAGAATTGTTTTCATGTCAACCACGTACATCTATTAATATAAATGCAGAAAACATATGTTTCAGAATTTTGTCATTATAGTTGCAGTGTCAACGAGCAACTATAGCTTTTCTACAATGCACAAGATATAGACGAAACATGTCTCTGTAGACATTGCCCCTGTATTTGACCGATCACTAACTACACAGGCAATACTAGAAATAATTTAATCTGGAATATTAAATCAGTTTCGTTGTGGCATTTTGACAAACACTTTGTGTGCAGCTTTTCCTCAACATGAGACACACAAAAGATTTGACATTTTTGCAACAAGGAATAAAGAGAAATCGAGATGGGTACTCTGAAAATTGCTCGAACCAAGACCAAACAAAATTAGCTAAACCCAGAAACAAAATTCACCTCAATACTTGAAATCCCAGTCACGCTATCAAACCAATCGAGAGTACTCGTTTTGGGAAGTGATTGGGTAAGATTTGTTGGATCGGGAATTTGGAGAAGGAGATAGATCTCTAAAACCCATCAACCTATTATCTGGAGTTCGAAATCGGAGAAGAAGATGAGAAAGAGAGATATGGCTTACCTCCGGTGGCAGGAACGGCAAGCTTCGCCGGCTCTGAGTTGATGATTGCAGTGATAGGGTTTAGGGTGGAAACATTCCTCTCCTCTCTTTGGGCTTCAAATTACTCCTGTATATGGGCTAAGCCCAATAAGGATCTCTTTTTTTTTGGGGGGGGGGGGGGGCAAATCCAATAAGGATCTCATAAACAAATTTACTCTATTAATAATTATCTGATTAGTGCTTGATTTAGATGACAATTTGATTTAGGGTGATTTGGGCTTAGGGCCAACCATTTTGTTGACGATGGCGACTAGAAAAGTTACTGACAAGTGGAATATTCATCTGCTATACGAGTCTACGACCAATAAAACATCACCAAAGAAAACATTATTATGTGTCTCAAGAAAAAAACTTCACATGTGATGAGGAATATCAAGGCTTATTTGCCAAACAACGCACTTGCACAAACCTCGTGACTGACTATATATATAGTATAACAAAATCTCCTACGCCATTTAGCCCAAGCAAGAGGCTGGTAATGCTGAGCAATTATCATGGCCTCTTCTCTAGTGCAAACCGCTTCTTGTTACGCACCTCCAACCATTCTCGTTCTTTAGACATCAAAATCTCAACAGAGACAGGATCTTAAAGACGAACAACTAGATGCAATGGAGATTCACGGCCAGGGAATTTGTCGAATAATCGAATAAGAACCAAGTTAGGATTTTTAGAAAGGAGCATATATCACACCAGGGCCGGCTCGTGACATAAGCCACATAAGCCATGGCTTAGGGCCCAAAATATTTATAGCCCATTAAGTTTAACTTATTTTTACAGTTTTGATTTATTTTTAGTAACTAAACAATGTAAAGCAAAAACAATTGATCTTCTCGACAGTTTGCCATACTAAATTAGGGTTTCTTGGTTTTTGTACTTCTATTTTATTTGATTTTGATGCTTTATGATTTTCTTATACTTTTGAACTTCTATTTCTTTCGTTTAAATTGAAGAAATAACAGTTGGTATTAAACTATTATTATGTAATAATTTAATTAGCATTTTAAAAAGGGGGAAAAAAAAATTCTTGCGTAGGGTCTTAGTAAACGTCGGACCGGCACTGCACCTCAGCTTCACTGACTCTACCAGCATTACAGATTCGTTCAAAGAACTCTCCTCCAGAATCCTCCAGAAACATACTCCATTACAAATTTACAATTGCAAGATGAGTTGGACTCAGAACCATGCACCTACAAAATTACTCTTTTTGAAAGTTATTATATTGCTGCTACACAATGGACCCAGAAACACCACTCACTCTTTCCAATCCGGAAGCCTAGTTAATTTCCATATACTCTTACTCCATACTTTTGATATTTCAAAATAAATATTGTTTTAGAACAGTTTTTTTTTTCAAATTAAGTAATGTTCTCATATTCTATGCACAATTTATTAACTTTTCTGTTTTTTGACCATTTAACTTGTACTATACAATTTCTTATATCATTGGTTCAATTGTGTTTAGGTAAATAGAAATAATGTTTATATTTAGTAAAAGTAAAAATTAAATATTCCCTCCGTTTTTCTATATAAGATTTTCTGACTAATATCATGGAGATTAAGAAAAGTTTTTTAATGTAAAGAGAAAATTAATTCAAACAATGAATAAAAATATTACATAAGTTAAATAGTTATAAAATATTTAATAAATATATGTTTTGCATAATAACTTGAAAAAATCAAATAAAATGAAACAAACAAAAACCTATATAACATCTTATATTTATAAAGGAACGAAGGAAGTATAATAGTTTCTTAATTTATGTACAAATATTTTAAACATGAAGTAGTATTTTTGAAACACAGCAAGTAAGTATCTAATTAGTAGTTATCTTTTAAAGGCCAAGTTATTTTTTCCTGGTAAAATGTTAAGTATTTATACGATTTTCAAATTTGCGACAATGATTACAGAGAAGACTAAAAAGACAGAAAGACCAAAAACAAAAACTTAAGATTACAATAAAAACACGAGAAGGAAAACACAAGCGAAAAAACATTCAATATAGATCCGAAAAAGAAACACTGATTTCAAACCGTGAAGTTTGGAAAGTTGTGGTAGAACACCAAAATAACATCTCGTCCCCTTTTCTCCTTTGATGGTTACGAACATGTCCCTCATTTACTGAGGTTAATTGGTTAATGTGATCCATACTTCTCTCTTTAGAGTTTCCCATTGGGTACCAAAACTTTTAGGGAAAATGTTTGTCAGCTACACGAAAGAGACGTCATCACATAGTCACACATGCAGACTTTAAAAATGTCTTGTTAGCTACACGAAGTATTGACATTACCTACGGACATCCCCGAACTAACATAAGTCATGTTGCAAACACCATAACCATCCAATTCCAATGATTTGGTTGCCGGAATCCGGCGTTGACCAAAAATATTTTCAAAAATAAATATTTTTTTATTTTTATTTTATTTTTTATAAACAATTATTACATAATTGTACTTTAAAATATAACAAAACATACCAAAATTAAATATAACAAAATATACCACAAAAAAATTATACAACAAAATTTTGGTATAACTAAATATACCACAAAATAGTCCATAAATTTGATTTTGTGCTATATTTATTTATAAAATTTTGGTAATATAACAAACTACACATATTTTTTTTTAAATCATTTTTTCTGGTATTCAATGTCGAACAAACGAGAAGAAAAAAATATTATTTTGTGGTAAAAATGATTTTCAAAAAGAAAATGTAAATTTTGCTATATTACCAAAATTTTATTAACAAAATATACATTTTCAATTACATATTATATATTTATATTATAACAAAATATACATTTTCCTTTTGGCAATCAGTTTTTTACCACAAAATAATATATATTTTTTCGGTTGTTAGTCATTGAATACCACAAAAAATAAATTCCAAAAGAAAAATGTATATTTTACAATTTTTTATAAATATTGAAACCTTTTCAGTTTTCACTACTGCCTCATTTATCATTTTGACCAATTATGTTTTAGCAAAATAAACTAAAAAATCGTTTAAAATTTGTTCAGCCCAACTATACCTCATATCATAAAACTAATCTTGGATACAAAAATCACATTTGTATGAGAAGTTTAGGCTTGAGCTTTACTCCGATCAATTCACATGGTATTCGAGATTACACTAATTGGATATCTCCAGACACAAATGCTTTTGTGGTCATTCGGAGAGAAATCTACTCTATTACACTTCAATATATTTCTACCGGAGCTCACCGGATCAACGATCGGATATATAAAAAATGCACATATATCTGAAAAGTCAAAACTAACGATTTTACTTGTTGGTATTTATGTGGGGTTGACACATTTGTTTTTTTAATTGGCTAGTAAGGCATTTTTTTAATGTTTTGTGTGTATTGTTATTAACGTGTCCACAATTATGTCGTGGATCCGCGACTATATTATCAATCTTTTGCTGATCTATCAACTCAATTTATTTTATTTCTAATTTACAAATCAAGATCGGCGATGGGAGAGAGAGACGACGGAGCAGAAGGTGTAGAGAAGGCGAAGATTCCTTTGTTGAAGGATCAAAATGTGGAGGAGGAGGAAGTCGGAGAAATAAAGAGAGAGATATGGATAGAGACCAAGAAGCTATGGCGTATTGTTGGACCAGCCATATTCACTAGAGTCACGAATAACTTGATCTTTGTCATCACTCAGGCCTTTGCTGGCCACCTCGGCGAGCTAGAACTCGCTGCCATCTCCATCGTCAACAACGTCATCATCGGCTTCAACTATAGCCTCTTCGTATATACAAAGAACAATTTTTCTAGCTTATATTATAATGTTTGATTAGTTTGTGAAGAAACTATTATATGTTTTGTGTAGATTGGAATGGCGACTGCGTTGGAAACGCTGTGCGGTCAATCGTTTGGGGCAAAGAAGTATGACATGTTTGGAGTGTATTTGCAACGATCTTGGATTGTTCTCTTCTTATGCTCTATCTTGCTCCTCCCAATGTACATCTTTGCGTCCCCGATTCTTAAGTTCATGGGCCAGCCTGACGACATCGCTGAGCTCTCCGGTATCATCGCTGTTTGGGCCATTCCTTCCAATTTCTCATTTGCTTTCTTTTTCCCTATCAACCGGTTCCTCCAATGCCAGCTTAAAAACTCGGTATGTAACTTAAGATTTGAAGGTCACAAGGGTGCGGGTTAGTCCAAGTTTGTTGTAGACTAGACGGCTCTATTTTTGGAGTAGATGGTGGGAAATTGATGGTTAAAATAATTCCCATTTTTTCATTGGTGTTAAATTGACTTATTCTCGAAACTTAATTGATCTTAGTTAGTTTTGGCAATTTTCCTTTATTTTGTGCATTTTTTGTATGTGTTTGTGATGATTTCTTGCATTTAGTTGTTCAGATCCGTATACTTATCTTTTAGAAGTTTTAAAATGTCTTTGTAGTATGTTTTTTTTTTTCGTTCATTTTTAAATCTTGGAAACTTGAATGGGTCAAAATGAGCATCTGTGGACCAATGAATAAATAACATGTGCCGAAATGGTCAACTACATGTTTTTCATATTACTACAAGAATACTAAACCATACACTTGTGATTATCGGTTCGGGTTAAACTCGATTCAAATCACCACTCTTCAATAGGACAAAGCTTTAATAACAAGGTATTTGAGGGTTATTTTGGGGCATGTAAAAGGATTTGAATGGTGTACAACAAGAGTAACAAGATGAACATAAAAGAAAAAAAGAAACAGTAAGTGATAACTAGAGGAAAAGCAGTATTATGTCTATAAACTAGCATATATATATTGATGTGTTAGGTTGATATTCTCTTACATTTTTTTTTGTTTTGTTTTCGATGTTCTTTTACATTACCATAGGTGGTTGCAATTTCGTCTGGAGTGGCACTTGTAGTTCACATATTTGTGTGCTGGCTTTTTATCTACGTTCTTGAACTTGGAGTCATAGGGACCATCGCTACTGCTAATGTTTCATGGTGGCTCAATTTCTTTATCTTATTTACTTACACCACTTGCGGCGGTTGTCCGTTCGCTTGGACCGGTTTCTCCATTGAATCTTTTACGAGACTATGGGAATTCACTAAGCTCTCTGCCTCTTCCGGAATAATGGTTTGGTATTACTCATAAAACGCCACTAGTTTCGTATTTTTTTGCTTTTGGTTTACAGATTAGAACACAACTTCATACTACCGATTTTTATCGATACAGCTTGGAGAATTGGTATTATAGGATGTTAATTGTGATGACTGGAAATTTGGAGAATGCAAGAATTGATGTAGACTCTGTGTCTATATGGTACGTCAAATATATGGTTTTCAAGATTAATAATATATATTATATAAGAAAATTTTCTTATATCATATTGCTACAAATTATATAAATGCAATTTTTGTGGGCAGCATGTCGATAAATGGTTTGGAGATGATGGTTCCACTTGCTTTCTTCGCGGGGACCAGGTAACTATTCTCTCTCTTTTTTTTTACTATCGTATAGATTTGCCTTTCATTTTTGTTTAGTTTGGTTTATATTATTCATGAACTAAAGACCAATTAGATCTTGTTTGACTAGTTGATGGCTTCTAAATAATTGTTCATACCCTAGGATTAATCACATTTTGTTGTTTTCTAGTTATATTTTTAATATGATGATAATCTTTTTTTTATAGCGTACGAGTGGCGAATGAATTAGGAGCAGGCAATGGAAAAAGAGCAAGATTTGCAATGATCATATCAGTGACACAATCGTTGATCATTGGAATAATCATTTCGGTGCTCATATATTTTCTTCTTGACCAAATCGGTTGGATCTTCTCTTCAAGTGAAACTGTCCTAAAAGCAGTCCATAATCTCTCTATCCTTTTAGCCTTTGCGATTCTTCTCAACAGTGTCCAACCGGTTCTTTCCGGTACGCAACATAAACAAATTACTTTGGATTTTCTTTCTTTGTTTTCCCTATTAAACCGGTTCAACGGTTGTGTGGTGATTTTTGATTTTGAATAGGTGTTGCGGTTGGTTCGGGTTGGCAATCATTAGTGGCATTTATAAATTTGGGATGCTACTATTTCATTGGACTTCCACTTGGAATTGTCATGGGCTGGATTTTTAAGTTTGGCGTCAAGGTAAGCCAATTTTCTTTATTTATTTGATATCAAATTAGCAAACATTTGAAGATTAATTTACATATACAATTGTGATTATGCTAATAGGGTATTTGGGCGGGTATGATATTCGGAGGAACCATGGTTCAAACATTGATATTGATTTTTATTACTATAAGATGTGATTGGGAGAAAGAGGTAACTCAAGTTTTTCGTTTGTTGCTTTTGGTTTGCGTATATATATGATTTATTTTAAGTATGTTTTTAATAATTGTTTCATCGTTTATTTCACATTTGTAGGCACAAAAAGCAAAGGTTCGCGTTAATAAATGGTCTGTATCAAACGCAAGAATATGAAGATTGAATAAATTGTTTTAAAGATTGTATTTTGAACTATAAAATAAGCATACATCAATAAATTTTGATCGTTTTAACTGATAAAATATATTGCGTATCATTTCAATTTTACATAAAAAAAAATTTTGTTAATGAACAATTTTTTTTTTTCGTAATGGACAACTATAAAAGGGTGATGTTAAGTTGACAACTATTAGGTAGGAGTATAGTATATGGTTTGTTTTAGGCATGGACAAAATTAACCGAACCGAATGTATCGAATCGGAACTGAAATAAAAAGAATCAAATTGAACCAAACTAAAAATTTGAAAATAACTGAATGGATACTAAATTCTAGAATCGAAAAAATCGGAACCGAATCGGTACCAAACCGAAATATTTTGGCTACCCGAAAATACACGTAATACAATTATATATCCAAAAATATTAGTTATTTATTGACAGAATAATAAAAAATACTTGAAAAATATATAAAAAATAGTAAAAATACTCGAAAATAACCGAAAAATATCCAAAATTATCCGAAAATACCCCAAAAAAAACAAAATATCCGAAAATATTCAAAGTAAAATACCCGAATGGATACTAAATTTTAAAACCGAAAGAACCGGAACCAAACTGAAACTAAACCAAAATTTTAAAATAACCAAAAAGATACTAAACTCTAGAATTGAAAGAACCGAAACCGAATAGAACCGAACTAATAACCGATTGAATAATCGAATGCCCAGAACTAGTTTGTTTTATAAACCGAAATCAGAGCAGTGGCTGCCGGCCGTTTGTTTTAAAAACAACCAACTGATTAATGTTTCTTATTTGACCAAAACAATCGCACCATTTATATAACACATAGCTAACTTACGTGTTGTGATTTCTCAACACATATACGTCAGGATAACAAAAGAGAAGAGTAAAAATTTGTAAGAAAACCATATAAATAACTTTGAATGTCCATGACAAATTCAATCATCGCACACTATTCGCCTTGACGTAATAGAAGAAGAATTCAATACGTGGAGACAAAACAGTTTCTAGTAAAAAAAAATTACAAAATTCAAAGCTATTTATGATTCATATGAGAGAACATAGAAAATAGTTAAATTAATGTGACGCGTTTTTCTGATGGCTTTGCTTAAATTAATAACTCCCCTAAGATTCGACGCGCATGATAGTTTGGCTTAGTCCATTTATGTAGACTAATGATTTTTCAATTATTAATTTTTTTTTAGCTCTATCCTTTTTTTTTTTTTTTTTTTTTTTTTTTTTTTTTTTTTTTTTATCGTCTAGATTTATTATTAATTGCAAATTATGAGAATGGTTACATAGACGATTCTACAACTGACAATTCCTTCCGACCCTTACTAGATCCACGACAGACTACACTTCCTTCTTCATGATCTTGGTGAATACCTTCAATGATCCACGACCTGGCGACACTTCCTTTTTTGCGTAGAATCCTGGCGAACGGCTATAATTGTACATCGCTGGAGATCTCCTGCACACTTGCCTCCATTAATCTGCAAATTTGTTAATAAATCGTAATATCTGGGACTCGAACCCCAGACCTCTTGGTGTAGAAGCATTAATCAACCATTAGTCAACCAATGGGCCAAGGGGGCTTCCACGATTCTTCTTCTTTTTTTAGCTTACAATATTTTATGGTATTTAAAAAAGTAAAATTCAACGAAAAACATAATATAAACACCAAATCCTTCAATTGTTTTTATCATGTGTCTATTAGGGTATACCAATTCTTTGGTTTAGTTCAAGGCTTGTTCTGTGTGGTGGCTTCCTGTTGTTATTGTTTTTGTTTGAAGATAGCTGTTGTTCTGTGTTTTGGCTTCCTGTTGTTTATGCGATTTGGAAGCAACGCAACAACGTACTCCACAACCAGCTTGTCATTCCTTCGTCGACCATCTTCAGGGAAATTGATAGCATAATTCGTAACTCAATCACTGCTCGAAAAAGTCGAAGAAAGTTTCAAAATCTGATGCAACTTTGGTTATAGTGAGAGTTTCTTGACTTTCATGTGTTTATGCCACCTTGTTTTTTAATTTCTTTTTTGGCAAGGTAGTAAGAAATAGGTCTAACTCTTTTGTAAAGCCTGAACATTTCATTTTTAATGATATTTACATGTTTATCAAAAGAAGAAGATTGCTTTGCTTTGCGTACTCGCCTCTTTCTTGTGTCTTGATTGTGCTATAAAGGAGTTAGTAGGGGTATCGGCTTATGGTGTGGTTGTGATTGGTCATATTTTGCTCTGAGCTGCTGACTTCGGGGAATGAACTTGGTAGAGGGAGCTAGCACCATATGCTTTTTGCCGTGTGAGGTTCCGTTTCAGGGAAAACCTCATGGATTTGAAACGAAGAATCGATCTCACATGACGCAGGGAGAGTATGTGATTGATGATTTGGAGTTTTAACCGTTGACGGCTCGGTTTCGGGCCTCCTGCGAAAGGCTTCTAGAGCTAGTTGTCAATCGTAACAAGGTGTTTTCAATATGCTTTCACCTTTCTCCTTTTGCTACTCTTCCGGGAAGGACAACATAAACGTCATCGCTTCATCTTGTTCTCACAACTTCTTTGCTTGGTTGAGTAGATGGACCGAAAACTTGGTTTAATTACCGTCTTATGCTTCCATGTTTTTATCTTTTTTGCCATGGAACCATGTGTATAGGTTCCAAATCTTTGGATTGTAACCTAAACTTTTTTTATTATCTATGAAATATTTATAATTTAGAAAAAAAAAATGTGTCTATTAGGGCAATGATTTATTCAACATTTGGTTCAAACAATATAATGCAGTAAGAGAAAAAGATGAAATTGTTATAAACCTTAAGCTTCCAGAGATTTCAACAGATGAAATTGTAGACGGCTATATATAACAACATTTGAAAATTAGAAGTGACCCATTTTAAGCCAATCGTTAAAAATTTCAATAATATATTGAATAAGATGAATACGATTAGGTCCGGTCCACATGCCAAATAAATGAAGCAATGAATTAGGATATCAAAATTTTGAGGGCATTTTTTAGCCAAATTTTCTGTGTTTTTAATATAGAAACTACGTTGTAAGCCTTTTTTTAAATAAGATTAATATTTTGATGGGCTTTCCTTAATCATACTTATGGGCTTTAACTTAACAAAATATAAATTTGAGTATAATCTCTATATTTCTTTTGATAAATATGTGAATTTTATTAAAATGTTAATTTACAAAAGAGTTTTAACAGTTTAGAATCAATTAATCTAATTTTAACAAGTTTTAACAGTTTAGAATCAATTAATCTAATTTTAACAAGTTTTAACAGTTTAGAATCAATTAATCTGCGTAGAGCATCCAAAAACGTTAGACCGGTCCAGAATTAATGTACTAATAATAAATGGAATACTGGTAGTTACACAAATAAGAAATGAATGATTACAAACAGAGGCTAATCCAAACAAAAGTTTGACGTACGGTAAAATACTGAAAAACTGTTAAAGATTACCATCCAAAAATGTTGAAATGATATACGTATACCATTGTGCCATGTTAGTTATATTAATTAGTGTATATATATTTTACTTGATATGTATTTTTTTAATATAAATCGTCCATTCGAAGACATCCCATAAAACATGGATATGTAGTTGGCAACAAATAAAGCACAATTTATGTTCTAGTCTCTAGTTCAAGAAGATTATGGATCTAAACTCGAAATTTCTTAGTTTTTTTTTAACATCGGATTATTTATAAAGTTTGTCAAAAAATTACATAATCTTTGAACTATATAATTTATGAGAAAAATGTCGGAAAATGCGCCAACTTTCAAATTTGGGACGATTAAAGCATGAACTCTCGAAATGTCTCTTTAATCACAAAGTTTCTCTTGATTTGTTTGAAAATAGCTAAGTTTTCGTTGACCTAGCCAAATTAGGTATCGCGTTAAGTCTCCGTTAGAACCACGCTAATACTGTTAACAGTCCGTTTGAAGTCTCTGTTGGATCAAAACGTCGTTTCACCAGAAAATAAGAAGGAAAAATGGCATTTTCAAAGACTCAAACTGCTAACCATTGAGCTACAAGAACATTTTAATGTTATAACAAACAGAATAAAAGACACTCAACCATTGAGCTACAAGAACATTTTAATGTTATAACAAACAGAATATATATAGTAAAAAAGGTTTCTTTTTTTGATAAATTCGTAACGTAGTAACTTCTAAATTTATTGATACTAGATTTATTTTCCTGCGCATTGCGCGGGATATTAAATTAAAACTGACCGAAATAAAAAAAATGTTAAAAATAATGATACTTGTTTTACAAAACAATACTAGGATCGGACCCGCGGTCCACCGCGGGAGAATATTGGTTTACATACGTTACGTTTAATATTGTGTGTGTTTTTTAGTAGAACGAATCGTGTAGTATACTTATAAATATTCATAATAACGAATTGTAGAGAAAATGTAAAATTGTTTATAAATATACCCATCGTATTAATTATGATTTACAAAATAGAATTTTGTATTTTAAAATTCTAAAATTAGACGATTCATGGGAATTAGAGCAGTCAAAATAGGTCAAAAACCGCGGGTCGAGCCCACATCATCTCACTATGGGGCAGATTTGGGAAAATATATTAAACCCGCAAATAAGCGGGCCACATGGATTAATTCGCAGTGGGTCATATGTTTAATCGGTTTTCATCTGCGGGTTGGCGGATCAGCCCGCATATTAGTATTTATTGATAAAATTATAATTTATTCAACATGTGGTAATTTAAACAAACTTTTAATAGTATTTTGATTTATTTATTTATTTTAGTAGTATTTTAAATTTTGGTTACTTTAAAATTATTTAAACAAAATCCATGGACAATCCCGCAAATCCGCATACATTTGCGGGACGGGTTTGTATTTCATATATGCTACCCGCAGGTCGTGCGGACCGACTAACTACAAGTCAAAATATTTTTTGTCTATCGCAAAACGGACTTAACGGGACGAATCAACTCGCTTTGACAGTTCTAATGGGAATATTATTTAGTCATACAACAAAATAAAGTTTGGACATAGTAATAATAGAATATGTATTTTATTTGTTAGATGAGAGATTGAAAGATGAGGTATAATGATTAAAAATTAATTATTATTTTTCATGATTCACAAAATTTAATAAATACTTATCATCTTGTTGAATAATTCTAAAATCATATTCAAGAAATCTTTATAAATTGAAAATTAAACTTCTTTGGTAAGCTATAGGTATGAAAATATCATAATTTCGATTTAATCTAATTAAATTAAAATTAGTTACATGGATTTCATATCTATTTAATTTACACGACCAAAATAAGAATATCTATTTAATTTACACGACCAAAATAAAAATATCAATTTAATTTATAAAACAGATGGGTTATTTGTGATAAATTTTCTAGAAATCTTTAGAAGCAAGTAAAATATCTTTCAATTAATGATAATTGGCTAAAATGAGCGAAATTAATGACAAAAACGTTGATTGTTATGGAATTAGTCCCAAAAATATATGAACAAATTTATTATACGTAATTAATGTATAATATTATTTGGAATATGCTTTTATTATTAGTTACCATAAGTACAATCAGATTTTATTTGATTTCCATAAATATTTGATTTTATTTTGATTTTTCATTATTATTTCGAATTTATATTCCAAAAAATTTCAAAGATCCGATTTCAGAATTTCGGATCAATTTTATGATTTTAACCCGACCCATTTTCATTTGTACTTCTCTTTTAATAGTATAGAGATACAACATAGAAAATAATAGAAAATATTTGGTGACTACCAAGTAATAACAAAAGATATATAAGATGAATCGGTCTCAGTAGTCATCCATGAACTTTTATCAAAAAGAGAGTTTATTCCATAAATAGAACTTTTAAGTATTATTATTACATACTAAAAGTAAATTTGTTGAGTTTGAACATCAATTTATGAAAATGTATAAACTTAATATTCGTACCGTTTCAATAGGTTAGGAGATCACACTTTGAAGCAAGACCAACGTACCTTAAAAAAAGTTTTGACCAAATCATAAATGTCCATATCTTACCTATTTTACTACGCTTACATGACTCAATGGTTTAACACGATGTTAAATATAAATCAGAAAAGTTTATTCATTTCATATAGTGAATGATATCAAAACGAGTTTATTTTAGTCATGTGTATACATATATCCGATGCTTCAAGCATTAGTCAATTTTTCTTCAAACATTTGTTCTCTCTCATTTTTTCGTCATTTTCTATGATGCACTTGTTTGCCTTTGAACATCTATTCTTCTTTTATCTTCTAAGTTGTAACATAAAATGAAACTTTGAATTGATTTTTGACTCAAAACTATTTCCTCAATTTCATCCGCTTAGTCTATTTAATCTTATTAATTACATGATTTTCTTGCTCACTTGAGAGGATAATATATATTTGTGAAAATTTCTCGACAGTTATTTAGATTTTTACCTATATTTAAGCATTTTCACATTTTTTATTTAGAAAGAAAACAATAATATAGACATAATTCTATTTGTATTGTTATATTTTACTATAATTTAATATTAAAATACATTTAATCTTTCTATTTTTTTCGTCAATGTAAATTTCTACTTTTACTCTCTTGAAATATAATTTACAATTTTAAACATGAATTATTTCTTATATCTTAAAAACACATACATTCATACATTTACCATAAAATTTCACCATTTCTTTTTTTCTACCTTAAAAATAATTTTATTTTAAATAAATTTCTTCCACTTCACATTCAAAAAAATAATTTTTTCCACTTCATTATTATCTCTCTAAGTTAATGTCTCCAGGAAATATGAATATCTTTTTATTATTAAAAAAAAACCTCTTATACCTTTCCATTTCAATTCAATTCTTTTGTTCATCTTAAATTATATTTGAGGTTTCCTTATTATTCTTTAAAATGATATGTTTTCAACGTTTTTATTTTTTATTTTTAATAAGTTATTATGTGTTTGTACTTGTATAATAAATTTCATTTAGAATCTTTTTGTCCATCTTAAATAAAATTGGTATTTCTATAAATTCATTTTTAATCCTTTTTATTCTTAATTATATATTTAGGGATTATGGTCATTTTAAGGTATATATTAACACAAATTTAATTTTAAGTGTTTTATACATATATATATGTTATATTTTTTTAATTCTTATTCAACTAAACTTTATTTAATATTGTGTATTAATTAATTGAAGATTAGTTCTTACTTCTTAGATAATTAGATGTAATTAACCATAAAATTAAATATTTTGAAATAATTATTAGTTGGGTCCAAACTATTATTTTGGTGATGATGTAGACACGAGAGAAAACTTTCTCATTATATATAGTTACTTATCTACATCTTCTTTCCTTCTAGTCACTTCTATTTTTGTTTTCAATATAAGTCACAGAAGTTGAGATTTCGATGGTTTGGTTGAACATGTGTTTGATATGAAGGATTGCGAAACCAATTGTTATGGTCCCTCAAAGTAGGTCCTTTGCTATACTTAGAAGTAAATTAAAGGCATGAATTTTTCGTGTTTATTGTTATTTAACTATTGACATTATTATATCATTCAATTGAATGTAATTAAATCGAATTGAGTTGGCAAACTGACGCCTAACTACCCGAAATCAATGATTTCTTATAGGGGTGATATATTTAAACCTATCGTTCTATTTGATATCATAGTTTTTCAATTTTTGTTTGTTATATAAATCGGTTTATAACTCTATGATTAAAGTGGTATCCATACAAGTACTCTCCATTAGTCTATCCAGAGGTTAGTGCCCCAATATTAAGTGCATTGATTAATTTTGATTTCCAGCTTTAATTGTCTCAATTGTGTGAAGTACTAAAGGGACATTTTTATCTGAGTTTAGTCCAATGTGCATATATAGTGTTATAAGTTCCAAGATCGAGCAAGACCTTTCGAGAGAGAGAGAGAGAGAGAGAGAGAGTTCAATTTAAAATTTTGTAATCGAATGTTTAAAATTATCTTGTGGGATTTATGATTGAAAAAAAAAAACCAAGAGCCTAATACTCATGCATGCTGTTCAATTTGGATTTTAATGTGGATTGGTTTTAGATTGGCTTAAAAAGATGGTAAGTAAAACAAAATATAATCTAATATATTTGCTTTGATCTGAGTCTAGACTCCAAAAATACTCTAGGAGTCTAGGAACTAGGATAATACAAGAGGTTTACATGATCGAATTCCGGATAATATTGGTAAATTATTAAAAGTTAACTTAGGTTTTAGAGATGTATGAACCTTGGCCGAATCTTCTAATTATATATATAAAGAAATATATATATATATATAATATTTTCTCTGAAACATGTTTAATTTTTAGTTCAAACTTGGTTTTAAATTCCTTGAGTGCTTTGCAGAGTTATTATGAGGCTTAGTTTGTGATTTTATCATCGTTTCTAAATACTACTTCTTGGATAGAATTTCTAATCTGCTAAAATTAATTTACTCGGAGATGTTGACAAAAAAACATTTAAAGTGAAAATATAATGTGGTTTAAATATATATATATATATATATATATATATATATATATATATATATATATATATATTTCTTTTTTTACCAGCTTTATTTTAATTTTTTAATTAATCATATTTGCTGGATTTAGATTTTAGATCTGTTCGATTTCTTATATAGTTATAATAGACCACCTTTTTTTGGTTACTTATTACAAAAGAATTGCATTAGTTAGTATTTATGACAAAGAAGAAAAAAGTAACTCAAGGAAAAGTTTGACCTTGAAATTTTACTTTATCAAATTTTAGCGTGTAGTTGTGTGTAAATGTGTGTATTTCTCTATATTATTGTATTGTACACGCAACAAATATTGCCAGGATCATGAATATGTTAAAATACTTGCATTCATTGAATTCTATGGATGGTTAATGATTTAAATTTTTGTAGTTTTAATTTATAACAATAGACATCAACCCTTCATTCATTGGTTACTCTAAACTCTTGTTTGAAAAATTGTTAGGAGCTAGTCGGACGTTCGGTATGGGATAGCGATTAATAGGAAAATCGGATTAAAATCGGGGATTTATCGGCGACTAGTTTAAAGATTATTTTAATATTTTAAAAATATATTAATCTAATATTGTTTTCAAAATTGTAGAAATCACATAAAAATGTATTTTTAAGATAAATTTTTATGACTTTTATTAAAAAAAATGATTTATTAAAATTTGAACATAAGTTATTGTAAAACATCACAAAATGTCAATTCAAATGTGAATAATAAAAATAAAAGTTGTTTTATACTTGCAATCTAAAAATAATTGGGATATGTAAGATTAGGTGGGGAGTAATCGGATTAGGCGGAGAATGATCGGATAACTGATTTCTTTAAAGAATTAGTCATCAATCGAGGTGGATAGGGTGGGTGTAGCGATTAAGTGGAGGGTAATCGGAGCTAGGCGGAGATTTTTAGAACAAGGCTCTAAACCAACTTACCTATGGAGTTATAGATTCAATTTAACTATGTGATGTTTAGAACCTATATATAAAGTTGGTAGAATTATTTTGATTTGGAAGAGGCATGCATCTATTAATTAGAATCCTCCAGTAATCAAGACGTAGTATCTTACATGTGAAGTTGAGATTGCAAACAATGATATACGTGCAACCTAAGCTTCTAATCATCAATAATAGAGGACATGCATATAAGTAAAACTTATGACTTTGCAACAACATTACTCTTTGAACTTGAATGTTTTGGTTATTTGAAAGAGATTTCATGTATTTAAAACAATTTTGGCATGTATTTAACCACTATAATTCTTAGATGATAGAATTATTGACTACCTCAACTAGATGGGAATATTTGATCCAAGTCTTAAGGCCCCTTCTTTACATGAACCAATGGACTAATAATCAACTTGTTAACCTTGTGGCTAAAAAACTAGACACAATTCTTGCCAACAATCAAAATATTTTGATTGACCCGAGTTTTAAGATCATTCTCATCTTCCGAAATTGCAAGATCATGTCGGATCTTTATCGACTATCTGATGAAAAGTCTAATGATATTCTTTCTTTCGTTATTGTCACAGGTCTATTTGATTAGCGCTTACACCTTATGCGCCTCGAGCATTCTCGATGGATGTTTGCTAGCCTTGCCACTTGATACTTTTTGTTGAGGATGATTCCTTGATCCTGACTTTGTGAACCGACCGACTTTGTTGTGGGTATTGGCATGTTTCCACATATTTTCGCTCAGACATAACTACATTTTATTTGCCTAGATATTACGTTGAAAATGTTCTCATTGGCAGAATAAATCAATACTCTCCTCCTACTAACTCCGAATTATATTTTGCAAAACATCGAATTTCACCATTATGAAGATGGACGTATAGTATAGATTGTCAAAAGTTGGTCTATGAGAACTAAAAAGACTTTCACCAAAGAAAGAGCCGTTAAGATCACTCAAAACAACGAGGGGTTGCTTTTATAAGAACTTTCACTAGCTAAAATCAGATAAGGTTGAAAAAAAAAAAATTAAAAGAGAACGCAAATGAGTATAAAATGGAAAGGGGGTTGAATAGAGCAATATTTTTGTGAGACGAACTTAAAGGGATGCATATGTTTGACTATTCAGGGTGTATGTAGATGCTAAAACTTTAGAACGAAAATTGTAGTGGAAAATTGGTATATGAAGATGCTTTTGGTGGGTTTATTTGAGAATTGGGTGAGAAAAATTCATGTTTATCTCCTTAAGTATGATATTGATTAGTTGATCATACATTAAAATGGGTTTGTGACCAAATCTTCTTTATGATTCATGAGAATTCATATTTATAAGGAAATGATATTAGCGAGGTCGAATACTAGGTATTCGAATTTTTAAGGCTGTAAGATTATCCACATTTCTGCTTTCAGGATAAACAATGCGTGGAGAAGGTTTGGTGCGCTAACTCCCTTTAACATGCCTCTAGTGTATACGTGAGAGTACTAGCTCAACGTTAAGATGTTTCCCATACTTCTTTCTCGGAAGATGTATTTGTCACGTATTATCAGTAGCTAATTATATGAAAATAAGAACGAATTGTGATTATGCGCATGAAGGTGGGATGTGTCTACTCTGATGAATAATATGATGAGTTTATAAGAAGTCATCTTTTATCGTTGATGTATGAATTTTTTTTCTTTTGCGAATTCATTAATTACATGTTGTTTAGTGATTCGCTCATGTTTGATAACTAAGAGAGATCCCCAACCGTCATTAGCTAAGATTAAAAAAAAATTACGAATTAGGATGAAAAGATTCAAAGAACAAAAAATAATTAAAAGAAAACTTAATAATATTTGAAAAAGAAAATTCTAATTTTAGTAAATATTTTATCTTATATAGTACCACTAGTTGATTTTTAAATCCCATTATTTGTTTGTTATATATAATAAACATAAATTGATTTGACATACTATGGACCTGATTATGAGGCTATTGATACCAGGTTTAACTTTACATTTTTTTATGTAGAGTTATGACTGTAGGTTTATTAGTTGTGGTTGTAGATTTTAATTGCTGTAGTATTTTGGCTCTAAAATCTAAAACTTTGGAAAGTTAAAAGTTATATATTTTTAGAAAAAAATGTTTTCTATAGCAAAAAAAAATTGAATTAAAGAAATATTTTGGCTTTGAAAAAAAAAAAAAGCTAAAGCTTCTAAAATTTGATTAGATCCATTTTAAAGCTTTAAAATAATAATTTATATTAGTTATTTATTTTGTAAAATTAAACTTCACATATCATTTGGTAATAAAATCAAAAACCTATAATCAGAATCTATTTATGAGATTTAGAGAAAACAAATTCAAAAAAGCAGATTCCTTTTTTTTCTACCCCAAAAGCTCTTTCACATTTTCCTTACTTGTTCCATTTGGTAACCCAAATTAGAAGAGCATTTAAGTCATTTATTCATCAATGGCATTGTTCGTAATTTTGGCAATGTTAAAGGGTAATTTATGCTTCCTTCTCCTATATATAGTTGTAACCCTACTTAAAATCTCCTTGTCCTTTCATTTCTCCTTCTCTCCCAAATCGTCTTATTGTCTTATTCTCTCTCTCTCTCTCTCTCTCTCCTTCTCTCTCTTTTTATAATTTTATTATTTCTTAAATTAAGAAAAAAGAGATAATAAAAAAGCCTTCTCGGGTTGTCAAAAAATACTGTTTCACCGCAGTAATTAATTTTAAAATTTACTGTCGCTGACGTGGCATGCACTTAAAAGGAAACAGCCATGAATACAAAAACGATGCGCCTTCCCCCACGCCGAGTTATCTCCGGCGCCGTCGCCAGCAAACAAACGGAATCCGCCGTAATAAATCCACCACCGCCGCCGACTAAATCCATTCTCAAGAAAACTCCGACCATCGTTCGACCAACAACCACCGCCGCCGCAGCCGTAGCCGAGCCGGTTGGTTCGAACAAGCTCTTAGCCGGTTACTTGGCTCATGAGTTTCTCAACAATGGCACACTCTTCGGAGAGCTTTGGAATCCTACTCGAGCCCAAGCCGGCCCATTAACGGCCCAATGTACTGAGACGAGAAAAACTAAGCCGAGCCATGATATGGAGCCGAGTGATCATAAACGGAGGAGGTATGTGGAGGTTGCTAACATACTCCGGGTAGATGGGACCCACTTGCCCGGTATCGTTAACCCGTCACAGCTTGCCCGATTCCTTAAATTGTGATGCGTAAATCCACGTGGAATCATCGTATTGGTCTGTCGTTTAGAAAAAGAAGACAGCTGTAACACAGAAACATTCCTCTTCTCTTTCTTTCTTTTCTTCCATTAATTTTTCTTTTGATATTTTGTAAATTGCCATCTCTGTTTCTTTATCGTCTTCATCGAAGAAATTGACTCAGAAATGTTTTAGGTTTTTTTTTTTGAATTTCGAAATCTGGTCTATTTATGATTTAAATCGAAAAAAATTGAACGCCGATTCAACTATTTTTGTGTGAAATTACTGATTTTGATGATGAACAAAAATGATTAATGCAAAATTATTTATAAATCACTTAACCTCTTGAATCAATCTTAGATCTGTGTTAATTCGGGTACAATTTGATTACTTCAAATTTGATCTCGGTTTTGAGTTTGTAAATTTCTGATAAAGATGTCATCTTTGATCTAAAAATTTGAACTTTATTTTAAGATAATGATCACAAGTTACTGGGAACTGTGTGCTAAGTTTTAAGATCTCTTAAACAGGAATTAGACCAAATCTCAGACCTTTGTGTCTGATTAAGAGCCTGTTTTATAGATGCCTTTACTTTGTTAATTGGGTTTCTCCATTTTTAGTTAACGGTTAGGTCGTAGAATTGAATTTGTGTGTTTGATGCTTTAATCTCAATAAGTTCGTCTGAGATATAAAATTCTGTTTCGCTGGTTATATTAATTTTCTTAATCACAGGAAAAATCAGTGGTTTAGTGGTATTTGTATTGTGCCTAAGGGCATTGTAAAGCTTGTGTAGTCAAAAGAAATGTGGATTTGTAGTAAGCAGTGGACAAAATTGGTGATTATGTTTCGGATTCTTCAAGAATCTTTAGCAACAATGATTGTGAAGCTCTTTCTTGGTGATATACAGAATCTTTGACTACCAAGCATCACGGTATTGAAGTTAACTCCATCAACCAACCAGTCAGGTCGAATATTTGTTATCCATAGACCATTTTTTTGATTATAGGTCATGGAGTTTCAATAACTACTCTTCTAGTCCAATTTTTGCTTATAACTTCACTAGTTTTCTAATATTATCCCTTAATCTGTTTCTTTATCACACTTATATCCTATACTCTTACTTTGTCCATTTCGAACTCAAGCTTCTCATATTTATTGAACGTTTTTGTTGGTGAATTACTGTGTTCTGTGCACATATGTAAGGAATCTGAGAACCTCTTGAATTTAAGTACACTTCTTAAGGTTTGGTGAGTTCTTTAATTCTTAGTAATATTTTATTTCTGCTCTCTTTAGTTTTTGAAATTTTGTTCAAAGCAGAGCAGCTGCAAATTTGAAAATCTCGACATATCTAAAGCATTGTGACCCACATTGGTTGGAATAGAGGGTCTCTCAGTACAACCAGCTGGGTATATCCATATATGTAATGTCTATATGCACAATATAGTTTTACTTCTTTTTTTTTTCCGTATGAATGATCCATTATATTAAACAAAGTTGAATACAAGGTAGAATACGATTTTGGTACACAAAGCCGACAAAAGACAAAACTCTTTCGGAAACTAAGCTGGCAGAAGACATAAATATCTCCGGAAAACTAAGCCCAAAAAAAGGAAACAAAATGCACCTATCTTAAGAAATAAATCTGAAACTAGAAACCATCAGAACCCGCAAACAATCCCAGAGAAACAGTTGGCGTTGGAGCTGAACTAAGAAACATGAGCCTCGAAAGGAAACAAACAACCAGACAATCTCCATTAGACCGGAGAATCCGAAGAACTAAACAGAGAGCTCAACTAGCCACAATCCGACATAAACGAGAGAAGGGATAATCCAAGAAACGAGCACACCAAACAAACACCACCCCGCTAACTCCAGAAGCAGAAAGATCTCAAGCGAAACTTGGTACAAAAAAAAATCTTTGAAAACGGCTGAGGATAAGCCAAAGAAGAGCACCAACATTTACACGCGGACAAAGCAAACCAATCAATGCCACCTAATGGTAGCTTTACTTCATAATGGTAGTATTTTGAAATATATATAAGTTAGAAGAAAATTTAATTGTTAAAATTAGTTGTAAATTGTAATGAATTAGAGCATCTTACATAAAGACTCTTTTAATTGATACTCCATTAAAGAAATGAAACGTAACCAAATACATAAGGAAGCAAAACAAAAGACATCAATTTGTGCACAAAAGGAAAATATGAAAAAAGCAGAGCAATAATATCTCAAAACCATACCAGTCTAAAACAACCAAAGATCACCTTCACGATTAATCAAATTCTCTCGCTTTTGACAAGATCTTGTCCTGTGACCAAGAAGACACTTCACTAGAGATGTAAGATTGATAAAGGTGATCTCTCGTGATGCTTTTGGAAATCTCAATTGCAGTCCAATTGCACTGTTCTAGTGTGCATTCTATTTTCCATTCGATAAAACTATCGAGGAATTTACAACACTCGGCTATCATTTGACGAACCAGGGAAAACCGGCGTGGATGTTCAATCGCATTTACCATTTGATGAGAAGAAAGTTCAAAAATGAATATGTTTTGTCTCATGTTACTAAGGCTTTCTACTGCCCACAAGAAACTCAACAAGTCCGCTTAAAGAGGTGATGAATCAGTGAATAAACTAAGCGACAATAAATACCCTCTTTTTTTAGGGTGATTCATCTTCAAAATGATTGGCCGAAGATGTATTGTTCCAATGAATATCTTCAACATCATGAATTTCAAGGGTTGAAACGCATGTACCTTCTAGTTCGCTTGGTGGAACTCAATATATTACCTTTTCAAGCGTATGGGCTTCTTGTTCTTCAAAGAATGTAAGTTCTCTTCCTTCACATGCTGTCCGAAGTGATAAGAGGTTCAACCGGATCAAAATCGCTAAATAACTCATTACCAATGTCGGATGTTCAATGTGAAGTTCATCTAACTTCACTTTTTGTTCCGGTGTAATCTATATATAAATATTCAAATTCTGACCCGTTACTCAGTCAAAATTTTTGTTTAACTTATTTTTGGTTAAAAGAAATATATTATTCAAATGTGAATTTTTGACCCGTTAAATTTTTTTCTTCATAGATTTAACAATTTATATTCGTTTTTAAAAATTCAAATCTTGGCATATGCAGAAAAATTTACTTTTTTTTTTGTTATATGGATGATATGATGATTTATTTGTTTCATAAAAATAGAATCATATAAAGATGAGAGGTGAAGTATAATGATTAATAACAAATTAATATGGTAAGTTAGATATCAAATCTTATATGTTCATTTTGATTGGTCATTCTTTTTTTTTAAGTTAATAATATATTTTCGTTTTTAATAATTAAATTAATTAAATTTCATAAATTAGTATTTGACTTGTTTATGAGCTAAATTAATTTACTCTTTATATTTTTATCTCTAATGGCATTCTAATGTAATAACTTACAAAGAGGAATGTTATTAAAGAGTAATTATAAACTAGAATTTAACCCACGATACACCGCGGGGCTATATTTTTTTAAACAATGTAATGTTATTTTTTAAAAGATTAACTGAAGATATATCATATTAGTTTGTATTTTTAAATGTAGATATCTATCTATGTATTATTTAGTGTATGATTACTATTGTTTAGGTTTCAATTTTTGAAGTATAGATACGAAAACATACATTTTTTTAAGTATCGATGTATGGTCAATTTTAAAATTTTGAATATTTTACTCCGCGGTATACCGTGGGTCGATTTTTTACAGCTAAAATTTTTAAATTTTAAGTTGTATTTGTTTTGTTAATATTGTATGTTTTGTTTTGTGTTTAAGGTTGTATAATTGTATTTTGATTGTTAATTTTAGGATTTCATCCGTGATATACCGTTCTTTATTAATATCGACCCAAACCCGTCATCCCATATAAACCCGTCTATATTATTCCGTTAGCTAAATTATTAGTGTTATAAAATCCAAGAAAATAAATTATTATTGTTATAAAATCCAATAATTTTAGGATCTCACCCGTGGTATACCGTTCTTTGAATGATTTTAAATTTATACTACTAATATATATTTTAAATTTATCATATAAATTATATGATTTTTCTATGTGAATATTTTGATTATTATAAATTAGTATTTTTATTGTTATGCAAAATGTTAATATAAATATTTTCTATAAATCGGTTTTATGCATATTTTGTGGAGTAAAATTCACAGAAATGTTTTTTGAAGATATATGGAAAGATTGTGTAGAGATTTTTAGAAACAAATTAGGCAAGATATCGTTTGGTTAATATCTTTTATTTAAATTTTGTAAAACTAAATAATAAATGCCAATGGCATGAACTCGTAAATAAGATGGAACTCCAGGATTTATTTCATATTTGTACTTCAAAAATGTATATATAGATTGTACTCCCCAAATAATAGTATATGATACATATTTGTACCAAAAAAAATTGTTACTATTTAAGAAGATAAGAAAATCTAAAAAAATTAATCGACACCATTCATTAGATCTTACTTATCGCTAACCGTTAGATTAAATTCTCTCATTATCCTATCTAGCATATATCATATAAGAAAATCTGCAAAACTAATTTGTGGCCATTCATTTGAATTCTTATCCATATGTTATTGTATATAAATAATAGGCTTTGATCGATCAAAACCAACACTTCTAAACCAATTCCTTATTTTTACACAAAAATTATGAAAAATAGAGCACATCATCCAGTCATCAAAAGATGTGTTGTTGTATGGCACATCATTCAGTCAACGAAATTGTAAGTATGGTATGTGTTACTTTCTACTATATTTACATATAATATATGTATACGTATTTATCATCAAATGAATATGGAACAAAAAAAAAAATGAATATGAAAAAAGATGAATTTAAAAAAAAAAGGATCTCTATATATTAAAACACATTTGGTTTTTACCTGAGAGAAGAATTAGTGATGTTTGTGTAGCACCATTATGTGTATTTTATAGATATATATGATACTATTTAAGAAAATGAAATTATCTTGAGAATTTAATCTATGCTATTCATTAGATCTCACATATTAGAAACCGTTAGATTGAAATCTTGTCATTATCTTATCCAACATATCATTCAAAGAAATCTACGAAATTGATTTGTGACCATTCATTTGAATTTTCACCCATCTATTATTATTGTGCATAAATTACAAATTTTAACTATTGAAAATCATACTTTGACCAATTCATTCTTTTCTATATAAAAATGGAAAATATCGAGACACATCATTTGATCAAAAAAATATGTTGTTATATTGTGCATATCTATAAATATCACAAGATCTAATTGATAGTAATAAAAAAAAAATCTAAGAAAACTATGAAAAATCTATTTTTTTTTAAATGAACAAAAAACTAAGAGTAAAAAAATTAGAAAAAAAGATCTTTACATGGTATGATGCGCAAACGACGAGAATTTTCAAGATGACAAAAAAAGATTCCCTCTTTTGGGCTTAAGACCTTCTTTTCTTGATAGAGTCTTTCACTTTGTAGGAAATAGAACTTTTGGCTGGATTAAACCTTATCCCTTAGAAACAAACACATCGGTTTCCATCTTTTTAACCTATTTTGTCTATTTTCGTCAGCGGCGCTTTAAGTTTTTACGAAGTTCTCTTTCAGTTCATCTGCTTAAGTTTAGATCTCTCTTTTCTCTCTGTATTTCCTCGGATCTACGGTTGCTGAGTGAGTGGAGGTCTTTGCTACTGCGGTTCCCTCTGTTTTCTGGTTGGCTTGGTGAGACGGTGTTGTTTCTTGTGTCGTCTTTCTTCGAAGCTGTGGTTTTTAAAAGAAGTTGGTGTTTCTGTGCGATGTCGGCTGCCATGGATAAGGCCTTGATGGCCATGTCTCTGGATGAAGTGGATGTCCCTTTTGATATGCCGGATCTACCTCAATTCCGGTCCTGTGAAAGGAATATTCTGAGTTTGGTGGGGCGGTTACTCAATCCTGACAATCAAAGTATGTCAAATCTTATTCTCAACATGCCAAGGAAGTGGCAAAAGGTGGGAAGAGTGCGTGGTATAGCGTTATCAAATGAGAGATTCCAGTTCATTTTCACTCATGAACATGATCTTGTTGAGATTTTGGAGAAAGGAGTTCATACATTTAATGAATGGACCATTGTTCTGGAAAGATGGACTGAACATCCTCCTCCGGATTCACTGCAGTTTATCGAGCTATAGGTTCAGATCAAGAACATTCCTATAAACTATTACACTGAAAAAGCGATTACGTTACTTGGAGACATTGTTGGCCAAGTCATTGAAGCAGTTGTGGTGCCGGATAAACCTCAAAATCAAGATTTTGTGCGGGTGAAGATAAAATTCGATGTTTCCAGACCTCTGAGACAATCAAAGGTTATTAATCTCCCGGGTGGAAAATCAACAACGGTCTACTATCATTATGAGAGAATTCAGAAACGTTGCTACTATTGCCAACGATTGACTCATGAGCGTGATCTATGCCCGCTTCTGATCAAGCAACGTTTGGATCAATCTATTGACAGAAGACTTGGTAAGAAGTTTGAAAAACATAAACCAGTCCTGGTGATTAAAGAGAGTGACCCTTTGTTTGGGATTTTGTCAGAAGAACAAGTGGGTATCCACCCTGTTTTGGGCAGGCCCCGTATTTCTCATGATGTCCTGGAAGGTATGAGGCAGTATCTTTTGGCGGGTACTGTGGAAGAACGTAAGCTTAGAGAGGAGAGAGTGAAGTCTTCGGTTGCAGAGACAGAGAAGGACCCCTTCCTGCAGAAAACTGTTTTGCGTATGGAACCTCCTCTTATCATCTCCAAAGATATAAACAAAGGTAAAGGCATTGTCTTTGGGTATGACTCTTCTGATGCTTCTTCAAAGTCTGAGAATGCTTCCCCTGCTGGTGAAAAGCTGTTAGCATCTGCGATAAGAGCTCATCAGTCTGCTCCGATGATTCCTTGGGTTGAGGATGTGGTGACAGAGGATGATTTAAATCAGTTAAGTCTATTCTCTGTTCCTATTATGTCTAGTCCGACGGTTTTCAGAACTGGTTCTTATGAATCTGGTTCTTCCGGGACTATGACTAAGAAGACCTCCTCTAGGAAACGTCCTACTAAGAATCAAAGGAAAGCTCAAGTCAGTGGGACTAGTATGTTTAATGCCGATGTTCTGAAGAAACCAGGATTAGAAGAAGGGACTGTGGGAAAAAGGAAAGCAGGGAAAGGTCTGATGGTTGAAGCAAAAGCTGCAAGGCTCAGCAAAAAAAAGGTAGTCCCAAGTGAGGGACTGTCCCATATCTAATGCGGATTCTGAGTTGGAATTGTCAGGGCTTGGGGCGGCCTCAAGATCTGACGATTCCTCGTCTCATAGAGATGCGAAAAAAGCATTTTCCAGAGATTTTGTTTCTAATGGAGACTATGAACATTCGTAATGTGATTGTAGATATTCAAGTTTGACTCGGCTATGACAAGGTATATACGGTGGACCCTGTGGGTAGGTGTCGTGGACTTGCTTTGTTCTGGAAAAAAGATGTCTCGGTGGAGTTTTTGTTTGCTGATAAGAATTTGCTGGATTTGCATGTGGAGTTTGGTCTCTCCAAATTTTTTGTATCTTGTATATATGGAAATCCTAATAGTGATCTCAGAAATCTTGTTTGGGAGAGAATCACTAGATTGGGGATCCAAAGGAAGAGCAGTTGGTGTTTAATTGGAGATTTCAATGAAATCCTCCACAATGGAGAAAAGTTGGGAGGTCCTAGAAGGAGTGAAGCTTCTTTTGTTGATTTTGCTGCAATGCTAAATGCTTGTGGCATGGTTGAATTGTCAAGTTCTGGGAATGGGTTTACTTGGGGTGGTAGGAGGTATGATCTATGGATCCAGTGTAAATTGGATAGATGCTTTGGGAACAAAGAGTGGTTCAAATGCTTTCCTGCTTCTAATCAGTTGTTTTTGGAGAAGAAAGGATCAGATCATCGTCCTGTTTTGGTTCAGCTCTTTTCTTCTCAGGAAAAATATCGTGGGTCCTTTAGGTTTGATAAGAGGCTGTTACACCAACCATTAGTCCTTGAAGCTATTAAGTATGCGTGGCAAGCTCCAGTGTCTATTTTTGGACAGTCTGTTTCTCAAAGGCTGAGAAGATGTAGGAAGTCCTTAAGTCAGTGGAAAAAGGAAAATGATTCTAACTCTCTTGAGAAGATTCAAAGGATACAAAGAGAGGTTGAGTTTGAACATGCTGCCCTTCACCCATCCTTTTTTAGAATGTCTTGCCTGCAGAGGGAGTTAGTTCAAGCTCACAGAGATGAGGAGAGTTTTTGGAAGCAGAAATGCAGGAAAAAATGGATGAACTCTGGTGATAAAAATACAAAGTATTTTCATGCATCGGTGAAGGCTGAAAGATCAAAGAATGGGTTAGATAAACTGCTGGGTGAGGATGGGATTTTGCATAGATCAGAGGCTTCAAAAGGGGATGTTGCTTGCAGTTATTTCCAGAAGCTTTTCTCATCTTCTTTTCCATCTGACCCGCAAAGCTTTTTTGTGGACCTAGAGTGTCTCCTGCGGTGAATGATCTCTTGATTGCTGAGGTTTCTAGAGAAGAGGTTAGAGCTGCGGTTTTTGCCATTAAACCAGGTAGTGCACCGGGTGCTGATGGAATGACAGGTTTTTTTTCCAGCAATATTGGGACATTGTGGGTTCTCAAGTCACTGATGAAGTCTTAAGGTTCTTCAAGGATGGTATTTTTGAGGAAGAATGGAATTTCACGCAACTCTATTTGATTCCCAAAAAGGTTAACTCATCTCTCATGTCTGATTTGCGGCCGATTAGCTTATGTTCGGTGATGTACAAGATTATATCCAAGATTCTTGTGTCTAGACTTCAGCCCCTTCTTGCAGAATTGGTGTCTCCTACTCAGTCAGCGTTTGTGGCTGAAAGGCTGATTTCTGACAATATTTTGATAGCACATGAAGTCGTTCATAGTTTGAGAACTTTTGATGCTGCTGCAAAAGAGTATATGGCTATTAAAACGGATATGTCCAAGGCATACGATAGAGTGGAATGGAGCTATTTACATCATCTCCTCACTGCTTTGGGGTTCTATTCTCGTTGGGTCAGCTGGATCATGATGTGTGTAACAACTGTTTCATACACGGTGCTTATCAATGGTCAGGCTCATGGTAGGATTGTACCGCAGAGGGGACTTAGACAAGGAGATCCCTTATCTCCTTTTCTCTTTGTTTTATGCACTGAAGGGTTAACTCATTTGCTAAATAAGGCTGAGCAAGGTGGTCTCATCAATGGCTTAAAGTTTTCTGCTGAGGGACCTTCAATTCACCACTTGTTGTTTGCTGATGACACTCTTTTTGTGTGTAAGGCTGATGTGAAGCAATGCAGTGCTATTCAGCAAATTCTCCAGTCTTATGGTACTGCTACAGGTCAGATTATCAATTTGGATAAATCTTCAATATCTTTTGGTGCTAAGGTTGGGGAGGACATTAAAGTGGAGATAAAGAATAGGATGGGCATTAGTAATGAAGGTGGGGCAGGGACTTACCTTGGATTACCTGAATGCTTCAGTGGATCCAAGAAGGATATGCTAGCCTACATTCATGAGAAACTCAAGAACCGTTTGTCTGGTTGGTTTGCAAAAACTTTGTCTCAGGGTGGTAAGGAAATTCTCATAAAGACTGTGGCAATGGCGATGCCGGTCTATGCCATGTCGTGTTTTAAACTCCCAAAAGCGACTTGTGAGACCTTGACTAGTGCTTTGTCTTCTTTCTGGTGGAGCTCGGTTGAGAATGAGAAAAAAATTCACTAGGTGGCCTGGGACAGATTATGCTTACCTAAGCATCAAGGGGGTCTAGGCTTCAAAGATATAGAACTTTTCAATCAGGCTCTTCTTGCTAAGCAGGCGTGGAGGCTTTTGCAGTCACCTGATTGTTTATTTTCCAAATTCTTCAAAAGTAGATATTTTGATGACTGCTGCTTCCTTGATTCTAGTGTGGGTTACAGGCCTTCCTTTGCGTGGCGTAGTATTCTTCATGGCCGTGAGCTGCTTGTTCAGGGTCTAAAGCAGATGGTCGGAGATGGCAGCTCTTTGAAGGTTTGGATCACTAAATGGCTGGATGATGCTGAAAGGGGAATTATGAGGGCTCCTTTCATGAAGAACATTCTCATTGATTTGGAACAGAATGTTGCTGAGCTCATTGATTTTCCCAATAAGAGGTGGAATAGAGATGTATTGGAGGATTTGTTCTTCCCAGGTGATATTAAGATCATTGAGAAAACAAAACCAGTTACTGCAGATAAGGACTTCATGTGTTGGACGCATAATAAAAGTGGGGAGTATTCAGTTAGGTCTGGTTATTGGCTGGCTGCTCAGTTACATAAGGCGGATGACATTCTCTTTGCCACAGCAAGACCTTCCCTGAATGCTATTAAAGATGATATTTGGGCTGTTCTGGCTCCAACAAAGCTGAAGGTTTTTTTGTGGAAAGTAGTGAGTGGAGCCATCCCTGTGGCCTTAAGATTGAAAACACGAGGTGTGAATATTGACCCTAGGTGTCAAATCTGTGGTGAGGAGGGTGAATCAATTGAGCATATATTATTTTTGTGCCCTTTGGCTAGACAAGTGTGGGCATTATCTAACCTTCCCTCTCCGGTGGATGGTTTCTTCTCTCATTCTCTATATCATAACATTCACTATGTTTTATCTCTGAAAAAAAATCTGAGTATCCCTCTTGAGACTAGGAGAATGGTTCCTTGGATCTTATGGCTTCTTTGGAAAAACCGCAACAACCTTCTCTTTGAAGGAATGGTTTATCTTGTGAAGGATATGTTGGATAAGATCAAAGCCAGTTCTGATGAGTGGTTTCATGCTCAGGAAATTGAAATAGGGGAAGACAAGAAGGAACAAGATGTTCTTGATGGCATCAAGAGACTATGGAGACCGCCACCTAAACCTTGGTTGAAGTGTAATGTGGCTTTCTCATGGGATAAGGAGAAGAAGATAGGAGGGTCGGCTTGGGTCCTTAGGAACTCGGAGGGCATTGTTCTACTTCATAGCCGCAGAGCCTTTGGGGCTATTATTACCAGGCATGAAGCTGAAATGGTCTCTTACTGTTGGGCTGTGGAAAGCATGAGCAGTCTCAAAATCCCAAGAGTGATCTTTGCGATAGATGGTAAAGATTTAGTAAGTGCGGTGTCCAGACCAAGAGCTTGGCCTTCTTTCAAAGGTCAGGTACATCAAATTCTTTTGGCTCTCAGCTTGGTTTTGAACTGGAGATTAGAGCATGAAGAAAGGAAGGCAAACTTAGGTGCTTTCCTTATTGCTCGGAGTGTGACTTTAGAGGATCGTAGTCAATCATACGTAGCACAAGGCTACCCCTTTTGGTTAAAAGATGTGTTCACTAAGGAAAGTTGTATTACTTAATTGTAATGCCCTTTTGTCTTTTTTAGTGATTGCCCTTGATCCTTTTGAAAGGAATGTATCTTAACTTTTATCAAAAGTCTAATGAAATTTTACAGATGAAAAAAAAAAAAAAGGTATGATGTGTGGTATTTTTACGATGTTATGTTTTTGAAGAGATGCGTGATCTAAGTGGAAAATATACATCAAAGTAGGCCGTCTGAACATAACAGTGTAAGTATACATAATAAATGAGCGTGTGTTATTTTTATACTCCATATGTATATGATATTTGTATACAATATACTCCACTGTTAAATACATATACAAATAGTGTGAAAAAATAACAATCACACTCATTAAATATTTACAATGTCATGTTTGGACGCTCACTAGGATGTATATTTTCCATTTCACGTAGCTCTCCAAATTTCTAATAGCATAACATAATTAATACCTACAATACTATGTATAAATTTGTTGCTTTTAATTTTTCAACTCCCAATTTTTTTAATTTTTTTTAATAATTTTATGTTATTGCTATCAATCGGATCTTGTGATATTTCTAATTAGATACGACATAACAATACATCTTCATGTTGACTATATGATGTGTCTCTATTTTCTTTCATAGTTTTTGAATAGAAAATAAGAAGTTAGTTGTAGTGTGATTTTTTAGTGGTTAAAGTCTATTATTTATACACAATAATAGATGGATAAGAATTCAAATGAATGATCACGAATCAGTTTCAAAGATTTCTTTATATCATATGTTAGATATGATAATAAAATGATGTTATTCTAACGATTGATGACGGGTAAGATCTAATGAATAACGTAAATTAAATTCTCAAGTTTTTTTTTTTTAATCTTCTTAAATAGTAACATTTAAAATCTATAAAAAGATATATAGACATTAGTCAAATACCACTACTTATTTTCTTAGTTTTTTAAAAAGAAAATTGAAAATCCATTTATTTGCATTATCCTCTCTTTTTTTTCGGACTCATCTAAGCTTGATGAATGCTCACATTGCAACAACAGTAAAAATCACACAAATTGCAGTCAATTTGGATTGTAATGTTGTCAATTAGGTTTGAACACTTGCAAAATCTTTAAAAAGAATTGCCGTATTACTAAAATTACAAGTTGGATTGTAATATGGGAACCAAATGGTTATTCTTTCATAATCGATGATCGAGACGTTTACTACGCAACAAATAAACCAAGTCCTCTGACCAGATCCGGTTCAAGAAGTCTTCCCTCTCTCGCGCCAACTTTGACCAAAGACAAACGGCGACCACACGTCGTCAATTCCCTTTGGTCTCCCAAACTCTAAAACCAAATAAAACCGAATATATTGTTACCCACTACTTTATCAAATTCTATATAAAAATCAAATTTCACCAATCTAAATGAAAATAATCACCTTAAAAAGGCTTAATATTTATATAATTTTCAAAAATTTGATAAATTTACATGAAAACTAAAACATATAATGTACAAACCGAACCGAACCAAACCAAACCGGATGATTTTGACGGGGTCAACACTAACGGCTTTTCACATTAGAGTTGACCAAATGGGAGCATTGACCTATAATTGAGTGAGTCTCTGCATTAAATATGTAAATCATCGATCGTCTTCCCAATTTCGAATCTCACACCGAAAGTTATTATTTTCGAATCCACTAACGAATCAATCTTCAAGAGCAGAATCTTTTTAGTGTTCCTTTGTAATTTCTCAGTATATATATATATAGATACTAAATCAAGCCGTGTAAAAATGGCTATGGCGAGTTTATATCGGCGATCTCTTCCTTCTCCTCCGGCGATTGACTTTTCTTCTGCCGAAGGCAAGGTACGTACGGATCAATCAGGTTTTTGATTTCCATGGATTCCGATGATAAAATTAGGTTTTGGTTTCACGTAAATTTTGCTGTGGTTCTGATTATTTACGATCTCCAATCTCGATTTCGTTTTTGTCTTCAATACTCATGAGATCTTACAATTTGTTCAGAACTCGAATTAATCGTTTTTTGTAAGATTTTGTATCTGAATTACTAAGATATCTTCTTACGCCGAGACCAGAGCATTTTATATGGTTCTCTCTTGAGTGTCACTCGAACCAGCGACCTAGATACTAGATTTGGATGTTGTTACTATAGTTGGTGTATATTTTGGCTCTTTTGAGAGATTATAAAAACATAGTCGTCATTACTTGTTTACCTTCTCAAGTCAGTGATAGTGATCACTGAGATCTGAATATATATATATTTCCAAATAATTTCTATGAAATTCGACAAGTTTTTATCTGCATTTAACTGTTTTCTAGAAGTAGTAGGTTTGGTGATTTTATTTAATGGACTTGTCAATAAAAGTATGTTGTGATCATTGTGGCAGCTAATCTTCAATGAAGCGCTTCAGAAAGGAACTATGGAAGGATTTTTCAGGTTGATTTCGTATTTCCAGACGCAGTCTGAACCTGCGTATTGTGGCTTGGCTAGTCTTTCTGTGGTGTTGAATGCTCTTTCTATTGATCCTGGACGCAAATGGAAAGGTATGCAATATTGTATAGTATAGCAAATGTGGCCACATTTAGTGATGGTTTTTTTTAAAAAAAATTCCTGTTTCCAATAGGGCCTTGGAGGTGGTTTGATGAATCAATGTTGGACTGCTGCGAGCCACTGGAAGTAGTGAAGGAAAAGGGAATTTCATTTGGAAAAGTTGTCTGTTTGGCTCATTGTTCAGGAGCAAAAGTTGAGGCTTTCCGTACAAGTCAGAGCACTATTGAGGATTTCCGCAAATTTGTCGTGAAATGCACGAGTTCTGAGAATTGCCATATGATCTCAACATATCACAGAGGTGTCTTTAAGCAGGTAACCATAACTGTACACTGAGGATCAGTCATATTTTCAAGTCTTAAAACGTCTGAAAGCGATTGGGGTTGTAACTGATCTTAATTGCAGACTGGGACTGGTCACTTTTCACCTATTGGTGGCTATAATGCTGAGAGAGATATGGCTTTGATTCTTGATGTTGCTCGTTTCAAGTATCCTCCTCACTGGGTTCCTCTTAAACTTCTTTGGGAAGCCATGGACAGCATTGATCAGTCAACTGGGAAACGTAGAGGGTACAAAATCCTTTCTTATCTTTCTCTTAGATTCTTACTGTAACATGGATGTAATTTTTTTTATAGAATATGGTCTAATGTTTTTCTGTGTTCTTACCAGGTTCATGCTGATATCTAGACCCCACCGAGAACCTGGTTTGCTCTACACTCTGGTATGTTAGATGCAATATAGGTTCTCTTTAAGTTTGCTAATATCTTGTTCGTCATTTTTGCTATTATGTTAATGCAGTCACTCAAATCCTTTACTGTTTTGATGTGATTGTGAATTTGAAACTTTTAAGAGAGTATCTCTTCCACATGTATTGAATGAACTTCAGATCCTTATGAGTGTTTTGGTAAGACAAAAGTCATGGATTGGTGATAATTTTGCTTCTATATTACCAGAGCTGCAAGGACGAAAGCTGGATCGACATAGCAAAGTATTTGAAGGAAGATGTTCCTCGTCTTGTAAGTTCACAACATGTAGATTCTGTGGACAAAATCATATCAGTTGTGTTCAAGTCACTTCCATCAAACTTCAACCAATTCATCAGATGGGTGGCTGAGATCCGAATTACAGAGGACTCGAACCAAAATCTCAGCGCAGAGGAGAAGTCAAGGCTGAAACTAAAGGTATTTTCAAAATATTTTTTTCACAGTAACCCAAAGCTGCATGAAAACTGTTCATCTCTCGATTCTCTCTGTGATCTTCTATTCATGAGTAACTTTAATCTACTGCAGCAATTGGTGCTGAAAGAAGTGCACGAAACTGAACTGTTCAAACACATCAATATGTTTTTATCCTCGGTGGGTTACGAAGACAGTCTAACATATGCTGCTGCAAAGGCTTGTTGCCAAGGAGCTGAAATCTTATCCGGAAGCCCATCGAAAGAGTTCTGTTGTCGGGAAACTTGTGTGAAATGCATCAAAGGTATGTCGCTATGTTGATTCTTAAACTAAGTTTGACCCTTTTTGCATTTAGTCAACTCTTCAAATGTCTTATCAAGGTTAAACATTTTAGTGTTAGATCAGAGGCTAGTAATTAGCAATTTCCACTGCTAATTTTTTTGTTTCTTTATTAAGGTCCTGATGACTCTGAAGGCACGGTGGTGACTGGAGTTGTGGTGCGTGATGGTAATGAACAAAAGGTTGATCTATTGGTTCCATCGACCCAAACTGAGTGTGAATGTGGCCCGGAAGCAAATTATCCAGCAGGAAACGATGTGTTCACTGCACTTCTGTTGGCGTTACCTCCACAGACATGGTCAGGGATCAAAGACCAAGCTCTTATGCATGAAATGAAGCAGCTCATTTCCATGGCTTCCCTCCCAACTTTACTTCAAGAAGAGGTAAATTTTTTACCAATTCTATTTCTCGGTATCATCAAGAGTCACGGTTCTCTCTTTAGTGGAAAATGGTTAAGATCTTCGTACTTAAGATATATATAAGTCTTTTAGAGAATAAACAAATAACTATTTTTGGGGTGATTGTAGGTATTGCATCTTCGACGACAACTTCAGCTGCTAAAACGATGCCAAGAGAACAAAGAAGAGGAAGATCTCGCTGCTCCTGCCTATTAATTCATCTTCCCAAATTCATTCTCTTCCCCATTTTCTCATTGTTAGAATGTATCTTTTATATTCTCTGTATGATTCAATTTCTATTTGCAATGAGAGATATTGTAAGATGCATTCTATATGATATTAAGTTATTAATCATAAGTTATGATGACACACTCTACTGCAGACTATAAATCCACTCGCCACAGAAAAACACAGGAGTATAATTTATCGATTTGCGGTTGATTGGGGTTTAAGAACAATAACAAATAACTTTTTTGCCTAAGCAACAAGACTTCAGTTTTTCTGCAACTTCATCATTACATACGGGACAATCATTTCACAGTCAAGAACTTATTGAAGGGCAACAGTACACCATAGCATCAAAGCCACTCGACCTTTAAGGAGAACTCCTGACTGTTTCGTCTTTCAAGCGCAGTTACCACATATAGAATCATCTTGTTCACCATCATATTACTTGGCCCCTAAACATGCCATCTTTATACCCTTACTTCCATCCCATAAACATCTCAAATCCAATAGCATCCCATATACCATCCTTGAGGTTGGAAGACACACCTTTCAAGTATGAATCTTTATATACTTCTTCGTGCCATGAATGTTGTAAAGCCTTCTAATCAAAATGCAAGTAAAAGCTTACAAGTGAAAACAATGTATATTTCGCATTCAGCCAAAAAACACGAAACACAATCACACATCAGATTGAAATCATAATGATATACCCACTTATCCATAGCGAAGCACGTCTCACGAGTCATTCATCAAACAGTAGCAGCAAGATCATGCACAAATTCATAAGACTTGGGGACTTTAAGCACAGCATCAAACCACTTGACCTTCCCCCAAATCTCTTCACTGTTTCGCCTTTCAAGCGAAATCTCTGCACACCAAATCATCTTATCCATATACCCACTTGCAGGTGCATACTTGTCCCACAAAACTGCCATATTTCCACCATAATCTGCCAGTTTAACACGACTATAAGTAACAAATTTAGGCAGTCCTTCCAAACCTTTCAAACTTCGCCAGCATTGTACCTTATTGTCATACCATTTAAACTCTCCCCTATAATAAGAGTACAAAACATTCTCTACCGCAGAACAGCAAAACCAATTCAGACCCATTTCTTGTTCAACCTGGTCCCATCTACTTTCCATTGGATTATAAGCCATACCCTCTCTACCAGTCATAAGGTGGAACCTTCCTTTAATGGATAATTGGATATAGACTCCCATTCCACAGTCCCAGTAAGGGCTGGGCACAAGATTCCAAATTTGAGTCTTTGCATCGAAAACTTCAATCGAGAGATCACCATTTGGGCATCCTCCTGCTACATAAATCTTTTCATCAACGACATTAGCAGACGGGTACATCCGCTCCACATGCATGCTTGGAGCCTCCAGCCACGTGTGAGACCGGCAATCCAAGATCGAGACGCTAGATGACGGCGCATGTTGTAAATATCAGAACCAACCGCCACGAGACCTGACCGACACGCAGGAGGAGAATGGGGAATGGGTACTGTAGCCAAAACATACTCACTTGACTTATTCTTCTTCTTAATGATGTATTCCGTTGAGGTTCGATCAAGTTTCTTCCAAAGGGTGGACCAGCAAGGGTTCGGGTCAGGAGGGAACAGTAAGCACACATAAAGACAACTCTCTGTGCAACCTATGAAGGATCGAGGAGAGATCGAAAGCTGTTGGAGAAGAGAGAGAGAACAGGGTCGTACAATCTTGAGACACGGGATAAGCAGCTCAATACCAAATCATCAGGAAGTGATGGATTCTCGATTGATTGTAGCGACGGTTTCTTAGTCGTCGAGGTCTTCTTCCTCTTCTTCTCTGGTGAAGACATTGGCGAAATGGTGGATACTAAGTTAAACTCTGGATTTCTTTCTTGATTTGAATAGGATTTATAGAAGAGATTGCGCGTGGGAAAAATTCCACAAACTTGCTAATTCCACCGTTGACAAAAATAAAATGGGTGGCTGAGATCAAATGTTCATGTCACTTCCCTCAAAATTCAGCCAATTAATCAAATGGGTGGCTGAGATCCGAAGAACAGAGGACACAAAACCAACTCTTAGCACAGAGGATTATAGGTAGTTTTTCTAGGGATCTGAATAAGACTAGGTGGGAAACCATGTTGTGACCCATGATTGAATACTTTCAAAAACTCATTTTCCTGCTTCTATGACGATCGATATCCTTGCTTGACTTGATTCGATTATCTAATCTCTGCTGGTTCCTCCAATGCAGGAGATGCACTGACACAAGTGCATGAAACGGAACTGTGCGGGCATGTCAGCAAGTTCTTAACCTCGGTGGGCTACGAAGAAAGTCTGTCATATGCAGTTGCAAAGGCTTGTGGCCAAGGAGCTCATCGGAAGACTTCTATTGTTAGGAAACTTCTGTGAAATGCATCAAAGGTCCTGGGGTGGAGGAAGCCTCAGTGATAGCTAGGGTGATGGTCAGTGACGGTTGTGAACAAGAGGTTCACCTATTGGTACCATCAGGCGTCAACCCAACATGTCGTTCCCTAAGGCTGTGACTATGGTCGAGAGGTGAGGTACCCAGTAGGCAACGATGTGTTCACTGCGCTTCTATTGGCTTTACCTCCTCCACAGACATGGTTAGGGATCAAAGACCAAGCTCTTCAGAACAAAATGAACAAGCTCGTTTCTGTTGGTACTCTCTCAACTATGCAACACGAAGAGGCAGTACCAAAGTTTCAGTATTTATCATCACAACACGCTTTCAATTGTTCTGAAACATAAAAGAATCGTGAGTTGAGTCTGTGAATTACCTCTGGATTTGTGTGGTTATAGGTATCTCATCTTCGGTGCGCCAACTTCTTCTGCAAACCGAAACCCAGAGAACAAGGAAGAGGAATACCTCACTGGTCTTCCCAATTAATTCACACTTTTCTCAAACCTAGAGGCTAGGACACTAAATGTTCTCACATATCATTCAAATGTGTCTTTGTGATTCAAACTCTGCTTGCAAAGAGAGAGATTGTGCTCATCCTAAGTAAGATCAATGTCTCAGCAAAACCAAAGTATGTAACATATGCAAATATATATAATATTTAAGTTATTAACCATAATCATTACACTCTACTGCAGATTATGAATACTCTCTCACACACAACATACACAAAGTAACCTTAGAAATCCTAAAATCCTCAAAAGTCTATACCTTTATCACCATTCCAAAGACCGAATCCTGCGTAAAAACCGCGGTGGTTGCTGCTTCGGTTTCTCAACCACAGGAATCACAAACTCCATCAACTTCTGGTATCTCTCTTTCCTCTTCTCTTCAATCTCCTTAGAAAGCAACTCATTCTCTTCCTCAAGCTTCGCAGCCAAAGCTTCTAACTCAACTTGATAAGCTTGTTTCCTCTCTCTAGACCTAGCCGCAGATTCACGATTCTTAATCATCCTTCTCTGTCTCTGTGCAGCTGCTTTATCCAATGGCTCAACCATCACTCTCGCTCTCTTCCCTCTCACTCCTCCACTTCCTCCTCCACCATAAACATCTAAACCATTCCCAAACGCAACAATTGATCCTTCCACTTTATCAATCATCTGAAACGGATTATGCGGCGGCGCAGAATAATCGAATCCGTAATTCGTCGTCGGCGGAATCTTCACATCTAAATCCTCCGCCGTCGCTGTTTCATCTTCCACCGCAGCTTTCGCTAGAAAATCCTCTAACGTCATTATCTCTTCTTGCGTCTCTTCCTTCATACCTTTCCCTACTCCTGATACCATCTCTCTCCAAACCTCATCAACACTCTTCCCACCACGCGTCGTCTCCGTCCCTCCGCCGTCGTGATCCACAACATCAGAAACCGTCGTTGTTATCTCCATTGGTGCTGGAGAAGCATCCATCAGAGTTATCGAAGCATCTAGAAGTGAAGATTCCGTTGGTGCTGGTGGATCTGATGCGAAAGTATCGTGTAAAATTCCTTCCACCGTCATCGAATTTGAATTGTATAATAATCCGTCGTTTCTTACGCCGTAACCGCCACTAGTGAGATCTCGCCTGAACTGTTGTTGAGGTCTTATAGACGAACGAGATAGATCCGAGTTTCTAGAGTTTGTAGACCGCATCACCTGAAACGACGTCATTTTCTGGAGAAGATGATGAACAAGTTCCGTTTGTTTCGTCCTCTTTCGCCGGAATCGGATCAGAGAATCACTTGATTTCTTTGACTCGGCCAAATTTTGAAATTTGCAAAAGATTGAGAGATTTTAGGGTTATTTTGTGTTGAATTGAGAACTTTTGGTAGGTAATTTATCCCAAATTGTAATTACAAATTGACTTTTTAAATAATGCATAGAGGATTTGAAAAGACCACGCGCATATGTTGAGCGTGAGTTTTACTTTTTAGATTTTCTCAGTGAAAATAGCTGATTTTGGGATCTTGGATAAGGTTAAAAATCAAAATGGATAAGATTTTCTCACTTTAGGAGCGCGTGGGAAGTTTTTGTCACGTGTCATCATATTGTGGTTGTCAAACTTATTACATCAATTATTTCCAAGATCATTAACACATTATTAATGTGACTAATTATTACTTGAATCTAGTTAAAGGTAATTTAATGACTTTATTTTGACTCGATAACCAAAAAAGTGTTAGTACTTGTCAATTCATAATACATACACATCTTCCAAAATACTACTGGTACGATTATTCTTCCACTACAACAAACAAATTATCAATGTCGGCTTAAATCAATAAACATAAGATATATCATAAATAATTTGATTTGATATCATGCATGATACATAATTGATATCAAAATGCACAAATTTGCTAATGAAAAATAAGCGAATAAAAAGAAACTTGAACATGTAAAAAACAAGTTCAAAGGTTTGTACACTTCTCCCCACCCAAAAAAAAAATGTTTTTTTGTACATAGTTCTTTTGATTTAAAATATAAAAACTGTTGTTGGTTCCACAAAACACTATAAACCGGCGTATATAAAAATATACATAGATTGAAAGAGGGTCCAACCTGAAAAACCTAAGCAAGACAAATATTTCATGAAATAACACAAGCTTACGCATCGGAGAAGTCTTGTGGTCGCCAATCTCTAGGTGGAACCGTGTAAGGGACTAGCTTTCGTGGTTGTCTGAGAGTTGTTTCCGAGGCTGTTACCACCCAAGAAGATCTGACCTCTTCTTCTTCTTCCCAAGAAACTAGTAAAAAAGCAACTTAAGCGTCTTTAATACGTTTTAATGTACCAAAGACACAAACTGTAACATTGAGCAGATCAATTTTGCCATTTCATACATACATAGATTGATATTTAAGGAACTCTGACGCTGACCAGTATGGAAGAAAGTACCTCTTATGAGTCACTAAAATGGAGATTCGAGTGGTTCATCCCAAACATCTGCACTCCCATTCGAGACTTCCTCCACATCTTCCTCCATTGACAACCTCACATACTCTCTCTGAGCAAATCGGTCCCATTCTGTCAACGTTGGATTCTCGCGTTCCTGTGAAATGGAAAACAAAGTTGGTCTAGAATTAGCAGGGACTGGAACAGATACAACCGGCTACAGTAGCAGTTAGGTTAGCTAAATCAGTCGCATTGTAAATAAATTTCTCCAGAGTTATGATATAGACTATCAGAACTTATAATAATTTTTGAGAATTGCTATAGCATTAATAAAATAATAAATATTCAGTAGTAATAGTTTCAACAGCTATTAAACCAAGGACTGAATAACTAAAGGGAGGAAAACTCTATAGTAAAGCTACGCTTACCTGGCGAATCAGAAAAGGGTCACGGGTTTCAAACGCCATGAATTTGTTCAGGTTGAAGAGTATATTGAAAATATTTCCAGAAAGTTTAGATGCTTTCAGATCCTGGAGTGTGATGCAGTTCTCCTTCTGAAAGAGTCATTCAACAAATTGATGTTTCGAATAAGAAAAAAGAAACAGAACAGCCAAGAATATCAAAAGACCATGTTATGGTTTGAAAGAACTCTTGCCTCAGGTTTAATCATGTCGAATATTTGACATAGGATATCTTCAAAGAGTACAGGTTCCTGGGTTATACATTCCATGCGATGCAGCTGCTCTTCGTAGAAAAACTGCATTTCGTTGGGAGTGATCACCCCATCTCCATCCAGGTCTATGCACTTGAACCTGCAAAGATGATTTTAATCAAAATCAAGGGAAAAAGACACAAAGCTGACAAGATCCTGTGCTTAACATCATATCAGCTGTTCAATAGAAAGTGTTTTAGGTTCATGAGATGATGAATGAAAAAACGAGCTACAGATCACTACCCAGACAAAGTTTCAATATGAGTATTCTATGTTCATGAACTAATGGTACTACTTAATGTTTAGTGAATTCAAAATCTCAGGTAGACATTGTTTCATCAAGAAGGCCACATATGTGACAAGTTTTGGCTCAGCAGTTATACATTTATAGTGACATACTGTGAGGTAAGCAGCTAAAGGAAAAAAATGGCTGAGGAGAAGTCGATAAAGACAAAAGAGGAGAGGGGAAGAGACGTGTACCAATACTCAAGACTAGGCTCAGATGACTTATCCTCCTCAGCGAGAATGAAGTATGCAAAATCTTCATAACTCATCTTCCCCTCAACTTTGCTTGTAAATTTCCTAGGGACCTAAGTGAGAGACAGCCATAATTTCAGTCAAGAGAGAATGAAACACATCCCATAAGACCACGATTAAGTTTCGAAAAAAGTGTTCAGTAATTTTGACATCTGGAGCCAACCTGTGAAAATATTCTGTCGACAATCCTGTAGGTAAGTGCATGATTACCATATTTGATGAGATTTTCCTTATCAATAAGGAAATCATGGTCGCCATCGAGTTCCCAAAATCTGCAGTATATAACGTAGAAATGCTCATAGGAGAAGTACCTGAAAAGCAGAGAAAATGTGATTTTGAATGGTCAAATCACGCATGATGTCCTGCCTCAGTATCAATACGAACTACCAATATACTTCTTCCCCTTTATAAGTTTTACTGGTAGTGCTTATGTCTAAGAAACAATATGAAGACCTACGCACTACCCATATTACTCACAATGCTAGATGGCTTTCTTTTCTAAGCTTGAATTCTTAAACAACTTAAACTGTATTATAAAAATAATAAAAATAAAATTGAAATCTTTTTGAAGTACTGTTTAAGAAATGATGATAAGGAAAACAAAGTCACCTAATAACTTTATTGATGTCGTCTTCTTCATCAACTTGTTGCATGGCAGTAATAAGATTCCCACGCTTCAGCTCTCTAAGGGTAATGCAACCAGTACCTGATCTGTTTATGTAGTAAAATATTCTGTAGATGACGGTCTCAGCTGGATAGACGGAATAGAACACAGTGATGAATGAAACAAGCACAGGAAAAAGAATATAATTTAGTCAATAGATGTATAAAACAGTACGCACCTGAAAATATAATATATTTAAGTGTCATCTCATAACTTTCAAGATATAATATAATGGAAAATGCCCATCGATTTAAAATAGGAAGAATTATTTTCCAAAGCCAAACAAAGCGGCTAAAGGTGTCACTTTCAAGTACATCAATGCATTTTTAAAAGATCAAATATATGAAAAGAATATGAACGTCTTAATCTAGTAGAAAACAGACATTCCGTAGAACTATTGATTACCATATCTTTCTTGAAATTCAGGTGTATTCCTGAGGAATTCCAAGCCAGGATGAGTTGTCAGAAGCTCTTCAAGAACTGGTTTGAAATCAGCCTATCCCAAATCCAAGAAAAGACATAAGCCTTCAGGATAATGAACTAAAGAATCAAGAGAGACGATAATCTTTGGTAAACAAATCAAAACAGCAGTGAAGAACTGGGAAAAGAATCACAAAGAGACCTGTCTAAGGTACTTGCAACCTTGCTGCCGTAAAATATTATATATCTGTGAGGCTACGTCCATTGCCAACATATGTCCATCAACCCAATACTTGATAAATGCATCCCTGCAGGAAAACATTATATTAAGGAACCAAATATGGTGAATTTAAAGATACTAGCTAAACAGAAAGTTAAAGATGTATCAATTCCAAAAAAATCTACAGCGTAGATACTTCAATATTGCTTAATTACAAATGTTTTAAACAATATATCAAATCGAGCACACTAATTTTATTGAAAGTAAATAGAAATTGTATAAAAGTGGCTTAGATTAAAAAAGATAACAATCAAGTATTCAAGTTATTATGCCACAGTCCATTTCTTTTAAGGGTGTGCAATTTACGAAACAAATAGCTGAGCGTGCATCTGGAAATCCAGAACAATGTGTTCTATTATTATATTACATGAAACACACATGAATACTTGTGTATAACTGTATATATACACTTAACTACTATTACACATATGAAAAGAAAGTACAAAAGGATTTACCTTGTAACGATACCGGTGCAACTCGTATCTATCTTTCTAAATAGTACAGAAGAGAGAAAAGAAGGCAGCTTGCAGACTTCTTTAGTAATAGATTTGAATTCTGCAATTGAACAATAGCAAGATTGTGTTTGTAAGATCAACTGTTTGTCTATTCCTTACAGAACAGGACTGTGATGTGGAAAAGCTTATATATAAACATCACCATCCATATGAAGTCCGTCTATATAGTTACTAAAAAATTGATCAACCATGGATATACATTGCTCCCTTAGTTCTTTCGCAGGTGGCCGCCCATGTTGGAAGTAAAACTGCATAGCATATCAAGGCATAGAAGTGTCAACGAAGAATGTTGAACACTATTAGCTACCCTTCAACTATGTAACATGTTAAACGGATTAGCATAATAAACTTACTCTTTCTCATTATTTTGTTAAAAAAATTTGTCCTATTCTACTTAACCGAAGAAAGTAGTTTCTCTTATAATTGTTCTCATGGTTCTGCATCTACTTAGAATGCTATTATAATCTTGTTTTCAACAATTATGTGAGCAAATATTAAACAATCAAAATCATGATGTCAACTTTCAAGCAAGGTAATGCCTTTTCCTGGTGTTTGTAAGACATCCATACGAGGAGTAGTAGCTGAATATAAAATCAAACCTGAGGAATGAGTTGGCGCTTTGGTTCTCTGACTGATTTCAGAGGAGAGTGTAGAGAAGGGCTTGTCTTTTGCCTCGAGAAACGGGGAGACCCAGGTGAGCCTCGTGGGGATAGTGGGGGAGTGCCGCTGTTCAGAAACACAGATGGCAATGCACTTCCGCAAGCAACATTGAGACTGGTACAATTCTTGGATACACTGACTGGGGTACTCGATTTAGTATCATCAATTAAAGACTTGACCTGCACAAACATCACACGGATAATCTGTTAAAAGAGGACCACATAAAACCATAAACAAAATCTTCCACCGAAGTTTCTTCACCAACATGAGTCGTCATACAACACTGGACCATATTATCAGGCACTTTTAAGTGAAAATTGGTACTACACAAATACAAATACTTTTCAAGCTTAGAAGAGACTTGTTATATCCCAGTACTATTATCACCTAAGTCATTATATCCCCTAAATGCGCTTTTCGAAAATTCAAGCATCCTCTCTTTATCTAACAGTAAGTAAAATCTATAAGAAATAAACAAAATTACTAAACATGCAACTGCCGTGGATTCAGTAACAGCAATAAGCATGTAGAACCATGCGCTGACATGAAATCAGCTGAACTCACAACGACAATTTTAGTGACAAAGAACTTACGAACAGGTATCAGCATACATAAACAAGCACAAACTAATAAATGAACAAGAAACTAAACAAAGAAACAATAACCAACATATACATACTACTGATTCCAAGGAGCCAGAGTTTCAAGCAATCAACTAAAACCACATAGAGGCTTGGGAATAAAATTACCAATCGGCCAGTTTCAGGGAGCGATAGCCACTGGGAGAAGAGTTCTTCAGCAATATGAGGGTTTGCTTTAAGTGATACAGGAGACAAACCCGGTAGCTGCAAGAGCTCAGGATCCAAAATCTGAACATCGTTCACACCATCGATTTCCATGACCTCTTATCTTATTCACTGTGAACCAGAACGACAACAACAAAACTCAATTTCGAAATTCCGTGAAGTCAATTCTAAAATTGGATCGAAACCCTAATTTCTTAAATTTCTCTGCCAAAATCACCACGAAATCAACAAAAGCTTCTCTGAACAATCGAGAGACTCTACTAACTTAGTTGAGAAACACCAACTCGAAGAAGAGAAACTAAACGAAAACAAAAGAAACGATTCGATAAGCAAAATAGAGTCCTATACAAACTTCTTCTGCAATTCGAATACTAAGATTCAAGCGTAAACATGGAAGAACTTGGAAGATCAAAGAACACTGATCTCTCTCTCCGATCAATAACCAGTTCGAAAATAGAGGAAATACAAAGAGTTCGAAGACGATAGAAATTTTCCAGGAAAGTTGATGTTATTGATGAGAAAATGAATTAAAGAGAAGGAAAAGTAATTAATTTGATTTAATAATACTCAGTCCAGTAGCGGTGGTGGTATTTGTTTTCCACTTTTAGTCCTCAACGTTGACCAAAAAAGTCAACCAAATCCAGCGTCTTTATCCTTTCTACTAGTACTTTCCGTTGCGATCATGTTCGTTTTGGGTGTCGTGGAAGAACGCAACGACGATCGAATTAGGCTTCGGCAAATTAACCCAACTGAATGTATCGAACCGGAATCAAAACAAAAAGAACCGAACCAAAATCGAATCAAAATTTTAGAATATCCAAATGGATATTAAATTCTTGAACCGAATCAATACCGAACCGAAATACAATTATATATCCAAAAATATTAGTTAATTTAGACCGAATAATCAAAAATATTAAAAATACCCAAAAATATCCAAAAATACTCTAAAATAACCGAAATATCCGAAACAAAATACTCTAATAGATACTACACTTTAAAACCGAACCGATACCGAACCAAAACCGAATGGAACCGAACCGGAACCGATCTGAATATCAGAACACCCATAGATCAAACCATGTTTATTTGGTAAGTTGTTAATGGTACCGTAACAATCAACACAATGATTAGCTAAAAAGATCAACTACAACGTCTAAATTTTTTTTGCTAGAAGTGTTTGTTGTTTGTCGCATTGCTATATATTCTTCAGTTTATATTTATATATTTGAGAGAATTCTATATTTTAAAATATATATAAATTATGTATTTCTTTACATTAGTAAAAAGAATTAATATATACATTTTTGAAGTACAAATATGAAATAAATCCTCGAGTTAGTACTTATTTACGATAAAGTGCTATTGACATTAATTGTTTAAATTTGTTTTATTTAATTAAATATATAAATCAAATTCGTTTGACATAAATTTTAGCAAAAGTCTCTACAAAATCTTTCTTTATCTATTTAAGTAAAGATTTTGAAATCAAATATGTTCTCAACAATTTACCAAAAATCTCTACACAGTCTTTTTAAAAATCTCGACTTAGTTAACTTCTGATTTTTATTTGCAAAAAAAAAAATTAATAGTAACGAGTGATGTAAAAATCGGGAATGTTGATATTACAATTTCTTCTACTTCTTTTTTTTTCATATAATGAAAATTATTTTTTAGGGATACTTTCTCAAAACCTCTAAATAAAACAAAAGGTTTCAAAAGATAGCTTCTCTTTTGGCGGGTCGACACGCAAACCCGCAACTCTCTACGGGCTTATCCGCATGAACCTGCGACCCGTAGTGGATAAAAATATTATTCCAAAAAAATAACAAATGATGTTTAATTTTACGGAACGGGGTTATATGGTGCAACGGGTTTAGATCGATATTAATATTAAACAATATACTATGGATGAAATCTTAGAATTAAAAATCAAAATTTAAATATAAAATCAGAAACACTAAACAAAATAAACAATATTAACAAAACAAATACAACTTAAAATTTTGCTAAATAATTTTTTAGTTATAAAAAAATCGACCCGCGGTGTACCGCGGGGTAAAATCTAGTTAATATATACATTTTTGAAGTACAAATATGAAATAAATCCTCGAGTTAGTACTTATTTACGATAAAGTGCTATTGACATTAATTGTTTAAATTTGTTTTATTTAATTAAATATATAAATCAAATTCGTTTGACATAAATTTTCGAAAAATCTGGATACAATCTTTCCTAGCTAATATCTCGACAATGCTCCTTTTAGAATATATTATTAATAATTAATTTCGAATAAACCATTTTGAAATTGTGGCTTGAAATATTGTAACAAATCGGTTTTGTTTCTATATTCTATATTCTTGATTCTATATATAAATATATTAGAATGAAAACTTAGCCATATTAATGGTAAAATTAATAATAAAAAGGAAAAGAAAATCGGATCAAGTCATTCTGATCCGTTTCCTTCAAGGTGTCGTTGGATTTATTTTTTCATGAAACTTTATGAACATTTATTATTCTTCAAACGGATGACTAGGGGTTTTTCTAAAATTTGAACTTACCAAATCGTTGACTAATCTTTGTGAGAAAATATAGGAAATACACCTATTTATATTTTTGGTTTTTAAACATATAATTAAATGTTCTAAATGGGGATGCGCCTTTGTTTTTTGTGAGCATGAGATATGTCTTTAGTCAAGTGGTTAAATCCATTTGACTCCGTCTTCTCCACCGGAGTTCGACTCCACTAAATCGCGTTACCCCGCGTAATTGAGATTGACTATAGATCGGGTCTTGTCGATCCAAACATGTCAAAAAAAAAAAAAAAATTAAATTAAATGTTCTAAATATTCATCTTTTGACAAATTAAATATCTCCAACGGCTTGACCTAAAAACTTCATGTAAACATTATTTCGCTCCCACTCTATATATAGAGAATAGATTTGCAATCTTCAGAAACAAACGATCCCTCCACTAGAAAAGAAAAAATCTTAAAAGCTTTATAATGTAGTGATTTTCTCATATACGTCGTTATCATGCTTGCTTTTATCTCATATTTTTTTCATGATGCGTGTTTTTGTTTGGGAATTTGTTTGTCTTTGTTTGGTTTTGTTTTCATTTTTTTTGAACGGCCAAACAACATTTTCAGAGGGGAGATATCGACTATATATAGGGAGAAAGTCACTACTTTGATTCCTTTTATGCAATTATGAACTCTACGGAACTTTTTCGATTTTTTTTTTCCGGTTTGGATCCAACTGGTAATTTATGTGAATAATAAACTGTGTGAAGTTAGTTTAGTACTGAATGTAGAACCGCGGTGTACCGCGGGTTAAATCCTAGTTAACTAACAAAATTTAATAAGTATTAGTAATAACCGAAATAAAAATTATAAATTGAAATTTACAATCATCATGTCACTTAAAATATTTAAATATAAAAACAACAATACAGTATGAAAATTATAATCGTAAATGATCAAGTCGTCTCAGCATGGTAATTGAATAAGGTTTTCTTCTTTGCGACCTCCATCGAAACTTAACAGCCGTTAAGGCGGATGTACGAATCTACCAAAATTTAAAAAAACAAAGAATTTAAAAACAACAACAATTAAACGAGGTACTTTTATTCCAATTTTAAAACTACAGTACATGTATTAAACGGCCAAAAAAAATAAATAGATGACGGTTTTTTCGGATTTTTTCCTCTTCTTTAACTTAGCACGAAGAGAAATATAACAGGATAGCTGAGAATAAAGTCAAATTTTTACAAGAAAATGAATGCCCAGAAAAAGGAAGAGCTTTGGCATTAAAAGAGACCAAAGAGCAGTTGATTGTTTTGTTTATTACAGTACAGTACAGATAGGTTCGAAGTAATCGAATATACGGATAGAAGTCTCACCGTTTTTACATAGAAACTCTCTCTACATTTTGATTGTTATTTTGTCTAACACATCACAATTACATAAACAAACGACGAGTGGTGGGAAAGATCTCTGCAAGCTGAAGCTGAAATTACATGTAAAAGATATGAGAATTTCATCAAGCTCAAATATATGAATTCCCTCAAACCAAGATTCTCATCTTTCTCAGAGGTAATTTCTTTGGGTTTTTCATGGAGTTTGCTGTCTCTCTCTTCATCATTTAGCTTTATTTCCGAAGAGAGAGAAGCTCGAAGCTTCTCAATTGATCTTCCCTAGTGTTTCTTGAAGCTGTTGCGCGAGAGAAAGACAAAGTCTTGGATTCATATCCAGCTTGGACTCTCTGGCTAGTCGAGGGACGGCCATTGCCACTTCCACTGCCACCACCACCGCTTGATGAAACCAGGCGACTTGAAGCTCGGCTTTCGCTTGGTCCACCTGCAGAACTTGGCCGGGAGCTTGAGGCAGCAACGGCTTTCCTAGAAGAAGATGCTCTGTATCTTGAGGAACTGTTTGCTCTTTCGGAGTCTCCGTGCTGCCAAATAAAAAAATACAGTTAAGTCTTTGTCTTATTTAGCGGTTTTGATTAATGTATGTAAAGAGTACGGTTTTTACTGTCTGCTTAGAGAAAGGTCCGTCATCTGAGTTTCTTGATCTGGAACGATCGCGTGGCGTAGAAGTTGTAGTCGGGTGTCTTCGGGAGAATGCCTCCACTGCACCTGGGATTTTATAACGGGTTGTTTCCTTTCCTACACGAATGGTAAATAAAAAGAAGAGTAAAATTAGAGTGAGGAATGAATTTGTGTGGTTCTGAGATTTCCAATAGAAGTATAGTAGAAGCAGAATTTTACCTGGGATCCTCTCTTGTCTTTCGATAGGATCTGGTTTCGTTGTTGTATGATGCTGGAAAACCCGAAGATTTACATTGACATAAGCATAGAGAAACTCAAAAGCAAAGAGAGTAAAAATACAAGAAAAAGATTTTTTTAAATCACCCTTGTTCGTGAACTAGAACCAGAGCTACTTCCGATTTGAGGATACTTTAGGACTGTCCAGTCAAATACATAATCGAATTGATAACCTGTAAAAGTTTCAACAGTTTGAATAAATAAGACGAGAGCGGCTTGAAACAGTAAGAAAATAAAATTTCTCGGTAGAATGATGTTAAGATAAGAACCTTCTCGGATGAACAAGTCACGGAAAAGCCTCTTGAGGTAAGAGTAATCAGGTTTATCATCAAACCGTAAAGATCGGCAGTAATGAAAGTATGAAACGAATTCAGACGGGTGGTTTTTACACAACACCTACATCAAAACATTCCATTAACATACTAAGCTCAGTTGGAAAAGCTAGATTACCAATAAACGCCAAAATGAAAATCCTATCGGATTGACAAGTTGTTGTAACCTCTATAGGAGTTGACACTTTCTTCTCGCTGATTCTGTCATACTTCTGCTTCTTTGTCCCAGCTTTTAATCCCTGCCATGGTAAGCTGATAGCCAAAAAAAGAAAAACATATAGTTTAACCTTTGTTCAAGAAAATATACAGAATTTGACAGACTGAGGCAGAGAAACTGTAGACACTAACCTTCCTTTGAGAAAATACATAAGAACATAACCAAGTGATTCCAAATCATCCCTTCGACTTTGTTCTGTTCAAACAGCAGCGAAAACTAATTAAGTATTTGACAAAAAATACACAAAATACATAAAATTCCAGAGATCAACATTCTTACCGACTCCAAGGTGAGTGTTGACACTTGCATACCGAGCTGTCCCAGTGAGATTTTTGTTTTCTCTGCCACAATATTTGAAATTTCCTTTTGAGTTCACGGAAATCAAGATGCAAAGATGCAGATCCTTGAGTGAGGATAATGGAAAAGGGGAGAACACATCATATCTTACCTGTAAGGAATGTGCTTGTGAGTCTGAAGGTCTCTGTATTTCTTCCCTAGTCCGAAATCAATGATATACACCTGCAATAGAGAGAAATTATCTCAGAAGTTTGAAGCACAATATGTCTAAACACAAGTTTTTACACAAAGATAGATTTAAGCACCTGATTTGCTTTGCGTCCAAGTCCCATTAAAAAGTTGTCAGGTTTTATATCACGGTGAAGGAAACCTCGAGTATGCATATACTCAACCCTGTTAAGCTGAAACGTAAACAGAAAGAACAATAACCTCCATTACAAACAAATTCATACATTCAGTGAAACAGAAGAGCTGGAAACCAACTAGCAGATACATAAACTCACTAATTGGTCGGCAAGCATGAGAACCGTTTTCAATGTGAACTTCCTGTTGCAATAGTTAAACAAGTCTTCCAGACTAGGACCTAGAAGGTCAATAACCATTACGCTGTAATCACCTTCAACTCCAAACCACTTGAGGTTCGGAATACCAGCTTCACAACAAAACAAAACAAAAAAATGTTTTAATTATTCGCAAAACAATAATGCAACCAAAACAATATGTAAAACTAATAAAAGCCTGTAAATGAAGAAGCATATACACTAAATCATCACGAATCGAGAAAGTTCTACTATGATGGTTTTAAGTGACACTCACATCCTCCTTGAAGCAGCATGTACAACTTTGACTCATAATGAAGTTGTGGATGCTTGGTCTTCACATTTTCCTAATAATTGGCATCAATCAAAAGGAGAATTAAAAAAAGTAAAGAACCAAATCCAAAGCACACAACAACAACAACAAAGCAAATTTCTCATAGCCTTCATGTGACAAGAATTATTACAAAGAAAACATTTTTTTTGTATAGAGAGATTAATTGTTGTTGATAAATGTGGTAAATTATTACCAACTTGACAGCAACTTCTTCTCCTGTTTGGACATTTACACCTGCAAAAAATTGCTCAACATTTAACATGTAAAACCCAAAATATTAAATTGAAGAAATCTTCAAAATTTACAATAATTGGTCTTCTTTTGTTTACCTAGATAAAGCTCTCCAAATGATCCGCTACCAATTTTCCTTCCAAGCTTAAATTTCCCACCGATTACAAGATCCATCTTCTCTGATCTCTCTTTCAAACCTCAAAATTCCCAAAATCAATATCAAAAAAGAAACCTCCTTTTTCCTTAATTAGCACCTGGATCTATTTTCCAATTCAGCATTTAACCCCAGATTCAAGAATTTAACATCGGAAAAACCTTCAGAGATCGAGATTCCAGAAGTCAATTCTTCATTAACAAGCTTCAAAAAGAAAAACCCACCATGAAAATCAATAAATCCGAAACTCCGAATACTTCATCCCAAGAAACCCGATTGCCGAATTGATTAAAACCCTAAATCAGATTTAGGAATCGAAGTAATCCCAAAACGAAAAGCACCAAACTTTAGATGGATTTGGCCCGGGAATTGGGTATGAAATCAGATTTTCGTTGAACAACGAAAAGGAAAAATTGGGTAAATTAATACGAATAGAGGCGAGAAGAAATGGAGGAGATTTGTGACATTTTTGTCGTCCTCCTTTGTTTTTTTTTTTTTTTTGGTTTCCCTTTTTAACAAAAAAATTGTGTTTTGTTTTTTGGTAAGTAAGGTTTTAATTATTTTTTACAGTCGGATAAATTAACAAAAATATCCTGATTAAGGTTTTGTGTAGGAACAAACAAAAAAAGTTGTGTGAAGAGGGGAACAAAAGTTAATATGGTGGTTTTTTGGTTTTTTATATTTTAGAGGTTAAGCGTAACATGCTCTAACAGACTTATTTAATCATGCAAACATTGTTTTAACAATAGTATTTTAATTTATTTATTTTGTTACAAAAAAAAAAATTATACGCCAAACACATATACTTTTTTTGTATTTTGTGTAGTTGATTTAAAAAAACAATACAAACCTGAATTTTTGCTGGAGTTTGCTAGTTTTAACTTTTAACCAATCATGATTAAACGTAAATGGTTGTACTTGTACGAATATATATATATATATATATATATTTTTTTTTTGTCATCTGGTAATATTAAAAATCAAGGGAATGATACATAGGAAGAATACATAAGCCAGACACACCGGAATCAAAGCTCGCAATTTCCGACTAAACTAAGCTCGGAACTTCGAGAGACAAATTTCGCAAATTCCGATTAAACTAAACTCGGAATTTCGAGAGACAAAGCCCGCAGATTCCGACTAAACCTAGCTCGGAATCTCGAGAGACAAAGCCCGACCATCACCGCCCTCTCACTTCGATTTCAGTTCTGGTGGTCGGAGATCTTTTAAACACGCTTTCAAGGACTTCAAAGCTTCACTGGTCTTCTATTCCGGTGATACCTTTTTCCACCCTCCACCGGTCGACATGGTCGCCGGTGAGATCTATTTCCAAAATGTGGAAGCTCGGATTTCCGGTAAAGATGGCTACAACTCGAACCTCTCCAGTTTCTCACCTTCCGGTGATGACATCTTTGAAGCTGATGATAAATCTTCATGCGCTATCGACAAACCCAGAAGTTCTCTCCTTCCACATCCAGCTTTACACCCGCCGTCGGAAAAGATCTCTTCCCCGACGAGCCCTTTGTTACACGAACCCTCCCACTCTGCCGCTCTCGAGATCTATCCCAGCAAGCCGGAGATCTTCCCAGCTGTTGATTGCTGCAATTCCGTCGAGCCACCGCCTCATACACATCTCTACGGTTGAGAAATTAGGGTTTACTGTCTTGGCCTAGGTTTGGGCCTGTGGCAAGATGGGCCTGGTTATATTTCAGCCCAACCCTTTTAATTTTCTCTCCCACATCCAGACATTTTTCAAGCCCTTTAACCTGAAACGTAACATAGTTTTTACAACTCTTTGGGCTGAAATCAATTTTATAACAGTATTTCGATCAAGCCATTTAATCTACTGTCAATCATATCTACTGATTTGTGATGGCTCAAGATCAGTTTTCTTCTTTATGAAGAAACATTTTTTACAAACTTCCTCCTTTATGGAGAGATCACTTCCGCAACCCTCCTCAGCTTTGGAGAGATCACTTCCCCAAACCACTTTCCGAGGTGGTCATGGCATGATTGGAATGTTGACACTGGATTTGATGTTTCCCGACTCCATTATTTCCTCCCATGAGGAGAGACATGGCTTTAACTTCCCCTTTGTTGAAAGAGAGACCTTTTCTGCTACCATCCCTCAATGGCGAGGTAAATTTCTAATGTGCCTCCTCCTGAGATGCTTAGGTGTGTCCCAAAACACTTTGTTTTCTCGGGTGACTACCTATGCGAGACCGGGAGCACTTTTATACCCTTTTTCTTCACTCATACTCACAGACACTAACCTTCACGGCATCTCTTTGCTTGGTTCGGGAACTCTGCATACAATTGTGTGGTTTCGAATCCTCCTCTTCTTCGACGACTTTGGACTTTGGATTGCGAGATTTTCATCTCGTCCTTTTTGCGACCTCCCTTTTCAGGGAATGAGTGCTTATGCACTTCAGGCGCATTATTGGAAGTATAAAACTGCTTGGAGTCTTTTGTATTCCTTGCGGCAATGGTTATCATGGAGCTTGGCATTCTGGAAAAGGACAGCCCTCCGCATCGACGAGAATCCTTCCTTCGTGGTGGAACTCTCTATCACTAGTTTTTCTATTTCTTTTGTTGTAGCTCTTCAATCTAGTTATTTGTTTTATTGTATTAAAGTCCGGATGTTGTTTTGCTCTCGAAGCAACATACTGTGGGTATCTATCCTCCTATGTAAGTTTATTGGTCTTCGTTCGTCTCCTCCTAGAGAGGAGTTTGTATGCCTTTAACTTAATATATTGGAGTGTTTGATGTCAAAAAAAAAAAAAAAGAAACCCGATTGCCGAATTGATTAAAACCCTAAATCAGATTTAGGAATCGAAGTAATCCCAAAACGAAAAGCACCAAACTTTAGATGGATTTGGCTCGGGAATTGGGTATGAAATCAGATTTTCGTTGAACAACGAAAAGGAAAAATTGGGTAAATTAATACGAATAGAGGCGAGAAGAAATGGAGGAGATTTGTGACATTTTTGTCGTCCTCCTTTGTTTTTTTTTTTTTTGGTTTCCCTTTTTAACAAAAAAATTGTGTTTTGTTTTTTGGTAAGTAAGGTTTAATTATTTTTTTACAGTCGGATAAATTAACAAAAATATCCTGATTAAGGTTTTGTGTAGGAAACAAACAAAAAAAGTTGTGTGAAGAGGGGAACAAAAGTTAATATGGTGGTTTTTTGGTTTTATATATTTTAGAGGTTAAGCGTAACATGCTCTAACAGACTTATTTAATCATGCAAACATTGTTTTAACAATAGTATTTTAATTTATTTATTTTGTTACAAAAAAAAAAATTATACGCCAAACACATATACTTTTTTTGTATTTTGTGTAGTTGATTTAAAAAAACAATACAAACCTGAATTTTTGCTGGAGTTTGCTAGTTTTAACTTTTAACCAATCATGATTAAACGTAAATAGTTGTATTTGTACGAATATATATATATATATATATATATATTTTTGTCATCTGGTAATATTAAAAATCAAGGGAATGATACATAGGAAGAATACATAAGCCAGACACACCGGAATCAAAGCTCGCAATTTCCGACTAAACTAAGCTCGGAACTTCGAGAGACAAATTTCGCAAATTCCGATTAAACTAAGCTCGGAATTTCGAGAGACAAAGCCCGCAGATTCCGACTAAACCTAGCTCGGAATCTCGAGAGACAAAGCCCGACTACACGGGAAACAAATTCTTATACAAACAAAAGCTCTTCAATGAGATATGCAAACATCACTACTCAAAACTCAAAAACTGGTCCAAACCCGAGAGCGAAAAACGATTAGACATATTAGAACACCGACAATAACCAACCGTAGCTTCAACTCTACTTGTCCTCGCTTGATATAGGTAGACTTCAGAAATTTGAAACTTGTGCTTCCATGGGATGGCAAGACAAATCTTTCAAAAGATAATTGACAAGACCGACGAAACTGCCAGGGGCCGGAGAAATCGAAACAAATGTCGAACCGGTTAGGAGGCAGCACAAACAATCAGGTCTCGACCAAACCTGAAAATAACTTCGTGTGGAGGAGACTAAAACAGCCGCTTGATCGACTCACCAAAGCCTTCAGAGGGAAAGAATAGTGACGGATGCGATTCGATTAAGTCCTAGGGAAAGGCCAGCCAAGAGGATTGAACAGAAAAGACATAATCTCATAAAATTACAGAGCTAAAACAAACAAAACCCTTCTCAACCCCGACATCTCCTCGTCGGCGAGCAAAATCCAGATTGTTGACTCACCAAACGGCACGCCGTTGATTTCTTAAATACCAACCACCGGAGACAGCAACATCTGGAGGGAGGAAACGAACATCAAACCCCAAAATAGACATAGATCTAGGATAGATCTAAATCTATAAATGTAGATCTGAGACAAAATCCAACCCTTGCTCGAGTAAAAGGAAACACTGGAGAGATAAGAGAGAAGGAAGCAAAAAACAAGCTAAACTATACTACCGCTACGAATATATTCAACCAAAAATTGTGATATATTCTTGATTGTATTTTTTTTTTTTGAGTGATTAGTTTATGACAACAAAAATGATTTAGGCATATACATTGAAACAAATGTAAGTGTGTAACTATTGTTTTGTTTACTTTCTATTTTGAACTATTAAGAAGTTTTGGATTTAGACCCCTACATTTTTTTAGACCGGAAACCAAAGCATGTAATGTTTTCTCTCAAATGTCATTCGAATCAGCGACCAATGTGTAACTATTAGTATCAAGTAAATCTTGAAACTTGGGCTAGTGATGAGTTCTCAGCCCTCTTAGTGTTTTCCGTAAACTCTAGATGAATTGGTTACTTTTTGTCTAAACAACTCAAACTACTTAGATATTTATTTATTTTCAACTGTAATTTTGTGAGAATATTAAATCTTGAACAAGAATCACAAGATTCATTAGCCTTAATTGGAAACAACACTTATAAAAAGTAGAATTGTACCCAAAATACTAGTATTGAGGAGGCATACGTGTAATATCCGATCTATTAACGTAGAATAATAATTTAATTAAAAAACGTAGTGTTACAGGTTTTTTTCATATGTATGATAAAAATCATCGGATTCTAAAAAATGAAGTATCATAGAAAACAAAGGCATATATGTAGAGTAGAAGTGCTCTTATTCTTACTGATCTCTTAAACAAAGGCATATATGTAGATTCATCGGTAATATGCCATTTGTCTAGACGACATAAATGGAGAGGTAACAACAGGTTTCTTCTTTGTCTTCTTCTCGACTTTGGTTTCAGACCGGAGCCAAGATTCAACTACAGAGAGCAGATTTGGTGAGGTTTTGAGATCCTTGATCTCATCTAATTTGGCCGAGAGTTTCAGCTCTCCTCCATTAATGTAAGCCAAATGACTAGCCCATGTCTCTAGACCGTCGAAAATGTGAGTTGCATATACAATTGTAGCTCCTCTCTACTCAAATATAAAACAAGAAAATCAGCATTTGATATTTCTAACCATAAGATGATTGAGAGAAGTGAATTGCTTACTTGTTCACATTCTTCTTTAAAGAACTCCAACAAATCCATCCTAGCAACAACATCCAGGTCAACAGTAACCTCATCCAGTAGTAACACCTGTGATCATTACAATTTAAGGATCAGATATGATGACCATGATGCTGTGGGTTTCAGATTACTGAATCAATCTCTAGTTGTTTATACTACCTTGAATGGATGTAAAAGACCCATACATATTTGCACTCGACGTCTCTGCCCATCAGAAACCTTATGCATACGCCATTGAAGATTGATATCAAGAAGATCAATCAACTTCTCTCTTCTCACAGGATCAATCCCTTCAACTAAACATAAAACATATCCCAAGTATAATAAGCACAAAGAAAACAATTCACCAGTGTCGAAAAAAACTCCTACTTCGATCAGACAATCTCACCTCCAAATATCATATGTTCTGCTGAGAAGTCTCCTTGAAGTGGAATCTCACCCTAAAAAAAATTTCAAAGAATTAGAAACAAAACGTTCTCACATCTAACTCTTGCACTCTATTAACTTGAAATCTCACTACTCACAGCAGAACCAGCAGTTTTACTCCATGATCCTCCAAGGTAAGACAAATCACCACTACAAACAAGCTCTGTATCATGAAATGCTGAGCGATCCAACACTTGTACCACATTCTTTCCTCCAACCATATGCTTTCCAGCCAAAATCTTCAATAATGTAGTTTTTCCTGACAATAAAACGCGCAACAACGATCATCTCTTGAACCGAATCAAACCCAACAGAAAAGTTGAATTCGTCGATGAAAACTCATTCCAGCATTAGCCAAACAGAAGGAACTACAATTTTGACAAAGTGTCTCCGACCATCCAGTGATTTTAATCACAGTTTTTCTAATTCGGATTTTCGCAGTCCTACATGATATATACAAGGTTAATTTCAAAATCCTATACTACGAAAGAATCGAATCAAAAATCGATCTTTACGGACTCAAATGTTTTACATTATAATCAAATTCGACGAATTAACACAACAGAATCACAATATTTATTCGCCCTTGTTTGGATTCTGAGAACCAGAAACAGCAAAATCAATCCAGAAACCAAAAAAATTCGAAATTAATTTTTACCAGATCCATTGGCACCAACCAAGAGGCAACGAGATCCAGCGGGAAGATCGAGGTTAAAATCGAAGAATATAGGATCTTGAACATCGTAAGAAAACTGCATTCCACTAACCCTAATCGCACCGTCAATCGCATTCGCATTTTTCTCCGCCATTTTTTCCGATCAAAGAGTCAGATAGAGAGAGAGAGATTAGTAGTTAGTATAACTTCCTCTGCTTAATCTGTTGTCCTTTAAATACGTTTCGTTTTAAACGTAGACCTAATTAGCCATTATATTTCGGCCACGTCATGAACTTTCTGTCCACTAGATTTACATACTTTTAGTCTCCTTTCGTTAATACGTTTAACCAGCAGAACGCTGCCACGTCACTCTATGTTGCTCACCGACAAAGATAATAAAACGACGGGGTTAGGTAGTTTTCATTAATAAATTTAATTATTTAAAATATTATTAAGAGTGAATTAGCGCAGAAGTAAAATCGGATATGAAATTAGCTAAGAGACATTAGTGATGGAAGTCCAAGACAACGATACAAAAGACATTAGAAATAGGTTCATGATTGTTACTTATTACGAAATAACCAACTGTTCTCCTCAACCTGCGCGTGGGACTGGCTTTTTGCCTCTACGAACCAACAAAAGAACACTCTGATAACTAATTAATGAACTGTTGTTGACAGAAACAACGAGGTGATAGTTATTAAATACAATGACTTTATTTGAGTTTTATGAATTTTGAATCCGTAACGGAAGCAGTTTTAGACGAGAATCGAAAAATGTAAACAACTAACATAGTTGCATGAACACCCAATAGAGTTCTTCGAATTTTTTAAATAACTAACCTAATTACATGGACACCCAATAAATATTATATATGATTTTGACATTTGTATACATATAAACACATACATAGAACGTTAGAAATAATATAGTGTTAAATAATTTGATTTATGTATATATGTTATTAACATTTGTGTACACGTAAACACGTACATGGAGCATTATTAATAATTATATACATGTAAATACATATATAGAGCATTATTAACATTTGTGTACATATAAACACGTACATGGAGCATTATTAATATTTATATACACGTAAATACATATATATAGCGTTATTAACATTTGTATATTTATATGTATGCTATAATTCATATACTACAATTATCGAATCCAAACCGTCGAATAAAGCAAGTGAGCAGTACCTGGGTTAGGATAAACGTTGGCGGCACACGAAGGAGACAACATGCAAAATATATACATAGATCTATAAACTTTTTTGGACATCAATGCACAACACATTAATGTCTCAACTCTCAAGTATGAAACCGGATCGTGTCGAAATAGAGAAGCGCGTTGGGCCAAAAAAGGATAAATATTGGGCTAATTATTTACGTTGTTTTGGGTCCGACAATATTTTACCGAAAATTTTATTTCCTGCAAAATCTTTGTCTCTCAGCTAATTTTCTCTACTATTAATTTAAATAATAAAATATATTATTTTTTTTCGACAAAATGAATGATTATATTATATGGTTTGAGAAATCGTTATGAAGCGCGTTTGTTATTACATGAGGAACCAAACTGTGAAAATGAAAACTAGAATTGAAAGGAATTTGATGTTTTGCCAATAGATCAGTAGGAGCATTACTGAGTCGATGAAACCAAAGGAATTGGCAATCTGTGAATCTTGACTTCCAAAGACGAGCTTCTCTGATCCAGTTGAACATCCCAAAGTTGAGTGTATTGCCATTGAGCAAATCTGCAACCTCCTTATTGTCACCTTCAAAACAAACTCTCTTGAATCCCTTGCTCCAACAATTCTGCATTGAAATAATTAAGGCTTGGAATTCACTCTCTAGAGCATTACATGTTCTTCTTCCTTTTGCTTGGCATGCCCCTAAAAAAGTTTCTCTAGCATCTCTTAGTACTCAACCTGCATGTGAATGTAAACCCGCAGTGAAAGAACCATCATAATTACACTTTATCCAATCCCTTTTCGGTTTCTCCCAATTTGAGCCTAACTGTCTCGGATTGGAGTTGTGAGTTTGAAGAGACAAAAATCTTTTGATGTAGTCTACTTGGTCTTGCCATTCTTGAACATCAGTCCTTGCCAATCGAATGATTTTTCGCCATGACGTAGCTTTCCTTTGAAATAGCATGTTGTTTCGGCTCAACCACAACCGCCATAGAATCCACAATGGTTAATTCTTTAGATGAGGGAACCGAGATGACGTGTTACAGTTGAGGATAGCTTGAATCTTGTCTTCCACGGTCTGTTATTAACGGAATAGGAAAACCAGAACCACGCCACACTGCCTTTGCTACTACGCAGTCAAAAAACAAATGACATGTAGTTTCCTCATGTATACAACAGTAACAGCAGTTGGGAAAACGACTGATGTGTCTGTAGTTTAAATTGATGCATGTAGCTAACGCGCCAGATAATAACTTCCATAGGAAATGCTTTAACTTTGGGGCAGTTTTGAGTCTCCAAACATGAGCTTTATGATCTGGATTACCTGGAATTGGACGGGTTAGATTGTTGTTTGGTAGGTGAGTTGCAAGCTAATAAGAAGACTTTACCGTGTAGATACCCTCTTATATATAGTGCCAACCCAAGAGATCTCTCTCCGCATCTGGACAAAGCTTTATGGATAATACTTTGTTTACATCGTCTTGATGAATCCACTCATTAACTTTGCTTATGTCCCAATTAGATTTGATATTGTTTAAAAAATCATTCACCATCATCAGGCCTACTTCCTCTAATCGTTTTCTAGGAGCTCTTGGCGAATGAACTGGCAGCCACGGATCCAACCAAGCGTTCGTTATCGAACCATTTCCAATGCAAAAAACGGAGTCCCTGCTTCAGCAATCCTTGCCCTTGTAAGATCGATTTCCAGTGATAAGATGCTTTCTTTCCCTGCACTGCATACAACACATTTGTATCCGGAAAATATCTTCCCTTGAGGACTCTTGATAGGAGACACTGAGGATGTTGTAAAATTCTCCAAATCTGTTTACCGAGAAGAGCTAAATTGAATTTCTCCAATTCTCTGAATCCCAAACCTCCTTCCTTCTTAGGGCGACCAAGTCTGTCCCAAGCATAGCAATGAATATCGCATTTCTCTTCCCCAGAACTCCACCAAAATCTTGCCAAAATCCCATCAATTTCTTCACAAATTTCCTTTGGCAATTTAAACATGTTCATTGTGTAGACCGGCATCGCTAAGGCCACCGCTTTAAGTAACACCTCTTTACCACCTTGAGACAGAAACTTTTTGCTCCAACCTTGTATTTTATCTTTGACTTTCTCCACTATGAATTGAAATAGATTCGCTTTCTTCTTATCAAATTGATCAGGTAGCCCCAAGTACTTACCCCCTCCACCTTCATTGTGAATATTGAGAAGATTATGTATTCGTCGCTTATTGTCCTGCTTAACATGATGACCAAAAGTAATGGCTGACTTTCTAAGATTGACTGCTTGACCCGAAAGCTCTTCATAGCAACTCAATATACTCTTGATTGTTTGGCATGAACGTTGATTTGCCAAGAAGAAAAATAAGGAGTCATCTGCAAATAAAAGATGGGAAACTGCTGGTGCATGTTTGCTGATTTTTATTCCTTGGATCTTTTTACTTTGTTCAGCCTGCTTCATCATATGTGATAGAACTTCAGCACATAAGATAAAAAGATACGGAGAGAGCGGATCACCTTGTCGTATTTCTCTGCTTGGGAGAATGTTACCATAGGGAGAACCATTAATCAGAACTGAGAACTGGACTGTTGTGACACAACTCATAATCCAAGAAATCCACTGCTGATTAAAGCCCATATGAAGCATTGTTGCTTCCAGAAAATTCCATTCAAGTCGATCGTAAGCCTTGGCTATGTCTGTCTTTAGAGCCATATAATATTTGGCTTGCTGTTTTCTTGCTTTTAAAGTATGAAAGATCTCATGAGCAATCGTGATATTATCAGTGATCATACGTCCGGGAATGAAAGCAGCTTAATTTTCTGAGACCGCACCGGATAAGTGTTTCTTCAAGCGGTTGACAAGATTTTTGGAGATTATTTTGTAGCTTACATTACATAGAGCGATCGGACGAAAATCTGACATTGATGTAGGCGCTTCAATCTTAGGCAGGAGACAAATATTAGTATGATTATGAGCCTGATCAAAACCCTGTCCTGTGAAGAAACCTTGAACTTCCTAGTAGATTTCTAGATTTATGTCATTCTAAAACTGCTGGTAGAATGCTCCGGTAAAACCATCTGGTCCTGGGGCTTTTGTAGGACCCACTACAAATACCGACTCTCTGATTTCCTCCATTGTGACTTCTCTTGTGAGATCATCATTAATCTCATCTATTATTCTCCGTGGGAAATTCTGAAAAACTTCTGCGAAAGATGAGTCTGGCGCTGGCTTTGATGTGTAAATACCTTCGAAATACCTGATTGCAACTTCAGCAATGTTATGGTCTCCTCGACGAGCTACACCGACTTCGTCTTCGATAAAGATCAATTTGTTCTTATCTCTTCTGATTTTTGTTGCAGAGTGAAAGTATTTGGTGTTTCTATCTCCAAAATTTAGCCACATGTTTCTACTCTTAAGCTTCCAATACACTTCTTCATCAAAATACGCTTGATTCAAATCATTTTTTAGTTTAGCTCTCTCTGAAGGTGTAGAATTTCCGGTGGTAATGGTTTTATTCAAGTGCCAGCGGATGAATTTTATTCGTTCTGATGCATTGGAACGGTTTCTCTACTTCCACTTGGATATACTTCGACGACATTGGTATTGGTGTAACCAGTGAACTATGGAGAGATTCTGATCACGAGAGACCGCTTGACCTTTCCAATCTTGTTTGACTGTGTCTCTAAAACCGTCTTTATCATGCAGTCTACCATCAGATCTAAAAAAACCTTTGCGTACAGGACGTTGACTTGAAAAAGATGATACCAACGGGCGATGATCTGATTCACCAAAATCCAGAAATTCAGTTTCTGCAAACGGAAAGCGAGTAAACCATTCATTATTGGCCATGGTCCGATCCAAGCAACACAAAACATGATGTTGTCCTCTCTGACCAGCCTAAGAAAAACAATCGCCACTTGATTTTAGGTCTGTGAAGTTGCAGGTTCTAACCATTCTTCTCAAATCACGGAAGGAAGATTCAGGTCTAGCTCTACCACCCTTTTTCTCATTATTACCCAACAACTTATTGAAGTCACCCATGATTAACCAAGGAAGATCTTTCCTTTGAGTATAGATTCTCTCTAATCGTTCCCACAAGTGATTTCCCAGACTTGGATTTGGATGGCCGTACACGAATGACAAATAGAAATCTCCTTCATTACTATTCACATAAAGATCTACAAGATTGGGAGATTTAAAACAAAGGGAAATATTTACATGATTCTTCCAATAAACAACTAAACCACCACTGTGTCCATTTGGAGACACTATTACATGATTACTGAAACCCAACTCACACCCCTTCTATCTCATGTAGTTGTCACTTTGTTTAGTCTCATAAAGACAAATAATGTCCAGGAGATGCTGCTTGGAGATCTCCTTTAGGCGTCGTACTGTAAGGTCATTGCCGAAATCCTAACAGTTCCAGCAGGCCGTCCTCATGGCGGAAGATGCTTACAAGATCCCACAAATTATTTATTTTTTAACTAGTGTAATAGCCCGTGCCTTGCACGGCCTAAATAGAGATTAAATTTTTTTTAATATATATATCTTCTATAATATGAGAAGGTTTCTTCTAAAGTTGCCTTAATATTTTGACATTTGGCACTTCAAATGCTTGACATGTGTCATATTTTTCATCTCTTAATCATCCACATTAATGCAATCTATATTTATTTAACTCAAAAAATATTTTTCCATTAATTTATTTTCCAATATTTTAAGTTTTAATTCTTTTCCTTATATTTTTAAGATCAATAAAATGTAGAGAATAAAATTCAAATATGACAACTATATTTCTTTTTAACTTTAATTATTATTAAAGTGTTTAAGTATTCTCATTAATTTACAATAATGAAACCAATAATCTTATTTGACACCAATATTGTGGAAAATAGATTTCATATAATAATTTACAATAAATTATTTTATGTATTTTCAGATTTGTAACCCCCATACTAATAATTATATATGTTGTTAATTCAATAATTTTTAGTAATCTTATTTGACACCAATATTGTGGAAAATAAATTTATAATAGTAATTTAAAATAAATTATTTTATGTATTTTCAGATTTGTAACCCACATACTAATAATTATTTATGTTTTTAATTCAATGATTTTCTTAATAGTCCAATCTTTTTGTTTTGTCATGTTTTTAAATTAATGTTTATATTTCTCGGTAATTTCAATATTATTTACTTTTTTTGTGTAATAGTAATGCTTTCAATTATACTCTTCTTGTAATTGGTTACTTTCAATGAAATTATTAAAACGATTATAAATATATTACTTGCATATAAAAAAATATGAATTTCAATAAAATATCACCATTTAAAAACAAAGTTTTGTAACATGTGGTTATTAGAATCCCATACTAAAATGCATGCCTTTTGAATACAAATAAATATCACAATTAATTCTTCAATTAACTTTATTCATAAATGCTATGTGTTTCATATTTGTAACCCCCATACTAATAATTATTTATGTTTTTAATTCAGTAAATTTTTATTAAAGTCCAATATTTTTGTTTTGTCAATTTATTTTTTCATTTTTGCATTTCTCTGTAATTTCTATAATAATTAATTTTTATAGTAATAGTAACTCTTTTAATGTATTTAATTAGAAAAATTATATAAAAGACGGGTTTCACTCTGTTCATATTGGTTGCGGTCAATGTATTGATAGGAAAAAGTTATATAAATATATATATTATAAGTTAATTGTAAACAATATGAATTTTAAAAAATATCAACATTTAAAAACACAGTTGTGTAACATGTGGTTATCAGAATTTCATACTAAAATGCATGATTTTAGGATAAGACTAATTAAAAACAAATATCACAATTAATTCCTCAAAATGTAGTACTAACTCTTATGTTATAAATTGTTAGTGTAATAAAAATATAGTTTCTCTTTGTACATATATATAGAGAAAATATAAAATATTGCATCATATAACTCTCATAGCCATAAAAATTAATGGATGATTTGTGTTCTTTCATCTACATCAACCATAATTTTTTTTACTTAATATACGATGATTTTTAGGGACTTCCTAACATTTTATAGTTTAATTTGTGTCCAAGTTTCAATTGATCCTCTATCTTTGCACAAGGATATCGCACACACCATTGTGATCCTCTATAATTCATGTGTTTGTCTCATACATTACTTAAAATGTAACACTGTTTAGAGGTCATATAAACTAACTGTTTTTTTAGTTAAAAACTTGAATGTAACACTAAGAATAAAGAGAGATTGACAAAAATAACACTAAAATAAGTTTTTCTTCCAAAAATAGCACTACATTTGAAAGTTCCACAAATAGCACTATAAACTTTAATTAAATATTAAATATGAATAATTATTTTAATTAAAATAAATAAATAAATAAAATTAGAAATTTCATGGCAAAATTTTAATTTTTCCGCCAAAAAACTTCTGCAACGTAAAAATATTTTCGTCAAAAATTTTTTATCAAAACATTTTCCCACAAAAAATGTTTTTAACATTTTGCCGCAAAAAAATAAATTGATAAACAGTTTAATAAAAATATAGTTATAAAATATAGTTTCTCTTTGTACATATATATAGAGAAAATATAAAATATTGCATCATATAACTCTCATAGCTATAAAAATTAATGGATGATTTTGTGTTTCCCGATTCGTGAAATCCTTCCTAAATTACCTGAAATCCTTCATAAATTACGTGAAGTCCTTCCTAAAGTTCATGAAATCCTTCCTGAATTTCTTGGATTTTTTTTTGGCGGGAAAAGTCGGACGAAAACTTTTTTGGCAAGAAAATTTTGACGATATTTTTTTTTCCCGAGATCAGAAAATATTTTTGGCGGGAAATTTTGACAAAAAACTTTTTGGTGGAAAAATTTTGACGGGATTTTGTTTTGGCGGGAAAATATTAACGATGATTTGTTATAATTATTTATTTATTTAAAAAATCAAAAAAAATGTGCTATTTTGTCCAATAAACTTTGGAGTGCTATTTTTGTCCCAAAAACTTGATTTGAGGCTATTAGAGGCAATTTCTCAAGAATAAATGAATCATAACGTAACAAGAACAAACTAAAAGTAATCTTTCAATTCATTAAATTTTTTAAACGGCATTATTTATAAAAACAAAACCGAATAAATAAAAAATGACCCGAAAGAAATCATATTACTTTGTAAAGTTAAATTTGAATTTAATTAATTTTCTGTTTCTATTTATCGTTAATAACTAAATTCGAATTATTTATTTTTATGTTTGTGATTAATATTATACACGTATCAAAATACGGGATAATCCCTTCAAATATATATAAGCTTTGTTAACCATCCATTCATCTCCTATATGTTTGTGTATGTTGTTTGCTTGCTTATAAGGTATATTTCATTAATTTGTTTAAGAAAGAAAATTATACAATAACCCACGCATCGCGTGGGCGGTTATCTAGTATATATATATATTATAGATTCTTAAGCTAAGTAGAAACAAAAATTATTATTTTATGTGGTTACTTGTTTGTCTCTTTAATTTTCTTACAACTATTAAATTAAATTATGAAGATAGAAAACTATATAAATATAAAGAAAAGTTTGGGAAAAGTAAAAATAAAATAAAGAAACGTGCGAGAAAGTATGTGTGGTAGATTATTTTTCAGCTTCTTCACCAAAATAAAATTTCTATCAAAGTTTGACTGTTATCCTGAAATTTGGTTGCTTTCCTTCATCAACTCCTATTTTTCTTTTAGTCAGCTTCTCGTCCTTCAGTTCCACCACCTACAACCTCATGCTCTTTTGTCTCCGAGATGTTTTGATTTCAGCAACCTATTTGGTAAAAGAAATCCCAATTTCATCAGAACTAATATGCACATGAAACAAATTATTAATTTTTGATATTGTTTTGGAAGAAAGGAGATAACTTAAAAAATAAATTGCTTAATAAAGTAGATATTGATATTGCAAAGTTTTCATCAAGCTTCCAAGAAAAATTACTCGACCTGATGGTTGGGATTTAACATCAGAGTGGACATCTATCTACTGTAAGTTTACCCACAAGGCAATATCGATGTGTGAATCCCTTAGTAAAAAATAAGAAGTGTAGGACATTTTAGATCTTACAAACAAATGGTTAAAAGAAAATTGTACCCACAAAATTGTACCTTATCATCCACAAAAAGAAAATTCATTCCTGTGAATTTCTATGGTTTATCTTTTTGTGGAAATCCCCAAAGACAAACATTTCTCACCTTGATTTTACATAGATCAGTTACTGTAGTTATTTGAGAGATATGTGTAATATTGAGCGGCATAATTGGAGATTGGAATTTGGAATATGAACCTGCAAATAAAAAGTTATTTTTGTTAAATAGAGAAAATTTTATGAGCAGAGAAACTTATGAAATTTGGATAAGAGAATAGACCATGTGGGTCAGTGGGTTGACACAGTAATACCAAAAGTCTAAAATTTGCAGACACAATAACACCAAATCACTTGAGAGAAAATAATTGAACTATAACGAAATTTATAAACGTGAGAAATCCGAAAACTTGCATAAAGGAAGAGACATGTGATTGATGATGAACCCAAAATGTAAATGGGAAAAATGTCAAAAAAATCATGAACTTTCAAATTTGGGACGATTTAATCTTGGACTACGATGAAGACATTTAAATCATAAAGTTTTTATTGACTTTACAATTAATTAGCGAAGTTTGTTTGACTCGCCATTTTAGACACATCGATTTCATTTTCTAACCCTAGAATCCCAATCTCTCTCTCTCGCTTCCCTCTGTTAAAATTCCGACTGATGATGGCTAAAACTCGTGGGGGGAAGAGAAGAATTCCGGTTCGGCGGTCACGGCGACTGAGTCAAGCAGCAGCCGCGGAAAATGCCGGACCAAATCCTACAGAAGCTGAGTGCATGATTGATTACACAGATATACTCGTATTTAGGTGTAATTTCTAACCACGAGAAGGGACTTAATGCACATACGAGGACTTAAGTAAGAGAAACTAGAACAATGATAGTATGAGTTTGGGGGTGGTCATGGAGGGAATTTGTCACTTATAAAAACTAAGAAAATAAAGTAAAAGCAAACGTGATAAAATCATAAACAAAGTGCACAAAAAAATATAGAATTAATATGCAAATGACTAATGAGATAAACTTAGGGCTTGATTGGTTTTCCCGCTAGCACCCGCCTAGCGCCTGTTAGCGGTTGGTTGTGGTTGTTAGCGGTTGGTACCAATCACAGAAATTGCTCCATACCGCTTCGTACCGCTTGAAATCGCTGGATTTCAAAAGCTCTTTCCCGCAAGCGTTTGCAGTTGCGGGTGGTTGCGGTTAGTTTAAAAAAGGAAAGAAACTAAAAAAAAAGAAAATAAATAAATTATAATATATATTATCAAGTCATATATATTCACGTTAATTCTAAAAAAATAATAATTATCTAACTTTAATTTTAGAATATTAATAATTATTTTTGTTTTCAATATAAAATTTATTTGAATAATTATTTATAGTTTTTAATCATTAATCATGTTTAAAAAATTTATACTTTTTTCATAATTATAGTTTTTGGTGTTTTATACTTTTTTATAATCATATATTAAATTTATTTTGGTATATTTTGGTTTAACCGCTATCGTACCCGCTGATCAACCAGTCGTAAATCTTCCGCAAACGCACCCGTTTACAACCGCTTAACCAGTCGGTCAAAACGCTAAGGGCCTGACTGGTTTAAACGCAGCGGTTACGGTTGCAGTTGCGGAAGTTTGCGGAAGCGGGCGGTTGCGGCTTCAAGCGTTATCAAGCGTTTTGAACGACTGGTTTAGCGTTTGAAAATGGGTGCGTTTGCGGGAGTTTTATGACTGGTAAATCAGCGGGTACGGTAGCAGTTAAATAAAAAAATGACCAAAATAAATAAAAAATATTACAAAAAAAAAAGAAATAAAAACACCAATATATTATTATGATAATATTAGAAAAATTGAACATGCTTAATAATTAAAACGATAAATAAAGTACTAAATAATTATTCAAAAATAAAGAAATTTTGTAACAAGATAGTACTTTATTATGCATCTGGTTTAACATCTAAAATTGCATCAAGTAATGGGACAAACTGTAAATAACTTTGAATTCAATCAAAAAGCAAGTGAGTTTCTATTCGAGAAAACAAATCGAAACATATATTCAATCAAAAAGCAAAGCAATACGTAATGAAAATTAAAAAAAACGATGCCATGAAAAATATTCAAAAAGTTACACATGAGGTGATGAATGAATAAAAGGATAATATGATACTTACGTTTGGTTATTGATTTTTATCAGTTTGGGTGGAAGACATTGAGAGAATAGGGTTTTAGAATATTATTAGAGTTTCTGATGAGAACGTGATACAAAGATGAAAGATATATATATGATTAATATATATTATAATAATTATAAGTAAATGTTTGATTTTTTTTTTTAATCCAACCGCTACCGCCCGCAACCGCAAACGCTTGCGGGAAGGAGCTTTTGAAATTCAGCGATTCGAAGCGGTACGGAGCGGTTTCTATGATTAGTACCAACCGCTAACAACCGCAACCGACCGCTAGCAACCGCTAGGAGGGTGTTAGCGGGAGAACAATCAAGCCCTAAATAACGCTTGAAATCGCAATCACCCGCTTCCGCAAACTCCCACAACCGCAATCGCAACCGCTGCGTTTAAACCAGTCAAACCCTTATAGATATGATGCGGCATGGATAATGGGCTTGGCAACCATATCTAATTTTTTGAATGGTTTTTAATGGACTAAATATGTACATTAAACACCTCTCAAGAAAAATGAATACCACCAATAAGTACACTACCTCGTTTTGAAACGCACTAGCTGATAAACTAATTAGACGAAATTCAAGATTAAGTTTTTTTGTATACCATCACAATGGCTAAATAACTATAGCAACATTTGTCAAAATACTACGTTTTGGAATATTAATTTGAATAGTGGTACTTTCATAGGAAAATTTGTAAAAAAATTCCAATTTTAAAGTCAATTACAATATATTCCTTTTCAAAATAATAAAAAATGTCATTAATTCTTACTTTTTTTAGTTTGACATCAAAAAATTTAACTTCTAGACAAAACCTGGATCTCCAACCTCACGATTTCTTATTTTTCTAAAAAAACAAGTGATATCTGAAGATGTAGCTGCAGCCTGATGAAGTTGTTGAATGAGTCAAGATGTAATACAAGATTTTGTCTGATGGAGTTGCTGAATGATTCAAGAAGTAAGTCAAGATGCGACTGTTTTTGTGTGAGTGTCGGTTTCTAGAAGGTTTGAGAAGATATGTTTAGAGCATGTTTGGAAGATGAATCACAAAGAAAAAAAGACTTAAAGAGATTTGGAAGACTTGATGAAAGTGGAGTTTGATAAGGAAAAGGAAAAGTGTAAAAGGAAATTTACTTTTTCTTATGGAAATTGGAAATCTTCCCCTATGCTGATTAGGAAATCGTTTTGGCTATATGTGGAGGAGCTGAGGACGTCTTTGAGAGGCAAGAGAGCAGAGGCATAGAGTCAAATCATTGAGAGCTTTTTGAGGGTGTGTGCGACATAGTTTCGTGGTTTTGTGCGACATAGTTTCGCGGTTTGTGCTTGTGTGATCAAGTGGTTTGTTTTGAAGTCTAGGCTCAAGGGGAGTTTAGCTCAGGGTTAGGTTATCCTGATTAAATCTAGACTCAAGGGGAGTTTAGTTAAGGGTAGAGATTATCCTTAAGGTTTTACGTTATAGAAGGAAGCGGTAAATCAAGAGGGTTGGGCTTGTTTTACGCGTTTGCAAATTGGTTGTAATTTGCTTTCTTGTTCTAGTGAAATCGAATCTGGACTTGGTCCCGGGGAGTAGGAAAAACCGAACCTCGTTAACAAATTTCTTGTCTCGTTTACTTTCCGCAATTTATCTTACCTCATCCGCACTTACAATTGGTATCAGAGCGGGTTCTCGATAGAGATTTAGTCTTGTTTCGGGTAGATCAAGGGTGAGGTCAGGAAATCGTTCAGGAGATCGTTCAGGAAGTAAGACAGAGTTTGATATCAAGATTGATGGAGATATTGAGTTTGCCATTCAAGAAGCGGTTCTCATGGAATGAGGGAAACAGATCTCTTCACGGTTTTAGGGCTAATGGAAAAAGAGAAGAGTTGGACAATTCATCGAAGGGCAAACAATGTTTTGAGTGCAAAGGTTTTGGACATGTGCGTTTGGAATGTGCGAATTTGCTGAAGCAAAAGAAGAAGAGATTTATCATGAGTGATTCTGAAATTGACTCAGATGATGGTGAAGAATTGAAGAATTTTGTGGCGTTTACAACTTTTGAGTCTAGTTCTGCAGCAAAGTCTGGATCAAGGTCTACATCAGCATCTGCATCAGGGTCTGCATCAGCATCTGCATCAGGGTCTGCATCAGCATCTGCAACAGGATCTGCAATTGGAAGTGTCAATGATCAAAGTGATGACGATGAAAGTATTAGTGATGAAGAGTTTCATGAGAATTACAAAGCCTTATATGAGCATTGGCTTAAAATAGTTGAAGAGAATTCAATGTTAACTAAGGAGAAACTCAAGTTAGAGGCTAAAGTCATTGAAGCACAAAAATATGCGGTAGAGAAAGAAGAAGAAGCATCACAAGCTAAAGTACTACTTGAAGAAACTCAAAAGAATTTGAGGATGCTTAATAATGGCACAAAGAAGTTGGATCATATTCTGAATATAGGAAAGACACATAAGTGTGGCCTTGGATTTAAAGGAAGTCTTTCCAAATCGGATCCGGTGTTTGTTTATGGTGGTAAAATCACGTCTGCTTCAGGAACTGACACAGGAACTGAGAGCTTTCTGAGGGTGTGTGCGACATAGTTTCGTGGTTTTGTGCGACATAGTTTCGCGGTTTGTGCTTGTGTGATCAAGTGGTTTGTTTTGAAGTCTAGGCTCAAGGGGAGTTTAGCTCAGGGTTAGGTTATCCTGATTAAATCTAGACTCAAGGGGAGTTTAGTTAAGGGTAGAGATTATCATTAAGGTTTCACGTTATAGAAGGAAGCGGTAAATCAAGAGGGTTGGGCTTGTTTTACGCGTTTGCGAATTGGTTGTAATTTGCTTTCTTGTTCTAGTGAAATCGAATCTGGACTTGATCCCGGGGAGTAGGAAAAACCGAACCTCGTTAACAAATTTCTTGTCTCGTTTACTTTCCACAATTTCTCTTACCTCATCCGCACTTACAATATCCGCAGCTAATTTTTAAGTTTTCTTGTTTCGATATTGGTTTTAAATTATTTACGGCCTCCAATTTTGGTGTAAGAATATGTACATTTTTCAAAAAACGATCTTCGTTTATTCTAACAATACCTAGCTAGGTGAAAGTTTTGTATACTTTGCTCATCATCTAAGTAAGACACAAAGACTACTTGACAAGTGGCATCAGAGACATAGGTTTGGTGGAGGACTTACTTGTTGACGAATACAAAGCTTGAGATTTAGCGATTCGATGGGTCAGGAGACTTCTCTCTTTGGAGGACAAGGATGTTTGCACATCTAATAAGAATACTTGGGTTTGGAAAGCCCAACAAACTTGATAAAAGAAATATTTTTTATTCAGAAAAGGAGTGGCATTTTACAGGTAAACCTCAACAAAACTAGTCATATTTTCGTACATTATTATTATTATTACTACGTACTATTTAACTTCCTTTTACAGTAGGGGTTCATTGTTATGCCGCCGTTTTAAGCTTTCAAGCTTCAGCCACCCTTGGCCTTTCGTAGCTAGCTGGGCCACTGCTGTGAGTCAAAGTGGTCTCGAGCGTGTTGAACTTGACCCTCCTTGCTTCTTTGGGTGAGATTTGGAACCCATTGGTTATGACCTCCAATGGTAAACCTCTCAAGACTGAGGTTCGTCCAGCAAGAGTGTTGATTTGCGCGTTTGCGTTTGTTTTGAACTCAACCCACTGGAATCGGTTACTTGTTGCGCGTTTCACCACCGAGAAACCTTGTGGTATGGCAATTAGCTGTCCTTGAGTGACTTGTCCGTCAAACACTCTGTTACCGTTGTCGTTTACGATCTGGATTTGGGCTTCCCCGTCTGTCACGTAAAGAATAGCGTTCGCGTTTGCGTTCCACTGTGGAAGCACCATTGCGTTCTACACCCACACACGTTGCAAGAGTCAAGTTTAGATTGTAGAAATGGACATATTATAACAAACAGAACACTCAAAATGTTCACCCTTATTCAAATGCATGCATGCATATGTTACTTGGTTCCACTTAGATAAAATAAATTTGAACTTACTTGACGGATGGATCCACGGAGGGCTGAGAGACGGATGAAGCGAAGGATGGGGAGATCGTAACTGTTGAGAGTGCTGATGTAACCAAGCTGTGGCTTGTACACGTCAGCACGAGACGGGTCATCGAGGTTATCAGTGGACCTGGCGCTGCAGATGGTCTCCTCTAAGCCATTACCGTGTCGTCCGTGTCGTCCTTCTTCTTTCTCCTCCTCCTGAGGTCTCTGGCCCCTCAAAGGTGGCCTAATGACACCGAAAGGGCCTTCGACTCGGACAATGTTTCCACGGTTGTCTTCTTGGTTCTGAAGTTGTTGCGCTGTCTTAAGATCGATCTTCAAAGCTTGAGCAATAACCTCGGGTCCGAATCCATTGAAAATGTTCTTTTGTGGCTGTTGCTCTCGTCCTTGTAGCCATACTTGGCCTTGTGGGTTGTTTCCGGCTAAGTAAAATGGCTTCATATATAACACACCAAGAAAAATAACCACATTATTTTTTGTTATTTTGTAACTTTATAGTGATTCTTTTTGAGGTTTTGGTTTATATATACCCTTGGGTTGCGGTCAAGCTGGTTCTGGTGACTGGCTAGATCGAAGACGCTAACGATGACAAGTGGCTGCTGTCCGTCGTTGTAGAACCACTGTGCTACACCGGGTGTTGTGGCAATGGTGTCACCGCTCCTTATGTGCTCCACTTTCTGGTGCATGTCACGGAACCTTTGCCTTTCACCTTGACCTTGACCTTCTTCACCCTGACCCTCGAACTGCTCGCCTCCGCGTGGTTGGAACTCTGATGAGTCTTGGAATGTCTCGGCGCATCCAGGGATCACTTTTCCCATAAGACCTCGACCTACAGTTGAACACATATAAATTACATATATAGCTCTATAATATATATATATATATATATATATATAGAGAAAATTAGGGATGTTTCAATTTAGAAAAGAAAAGAGTAAACCAATCCAAAAAGAGCATGAACCATTCGAATCTTGATATAGAAATAATCGTATGTACCTTTAGCCACGAAAGAGAGCTTGGCGGTGTTGAAGAAAGAGGGCAAGTAGAGACCCTTAGACTCGATGATGTATCGTGCAAAGGAGACGCCTGAGCAACGGAGCTGAGGAGCGTGGTGGTCCCACACCTCGATGCGACCAGCCTCGCTCTTCAGTACGTGTGACGGCTCGAGCGCATTGAGCTGGTCGAGCTGGCACTCGTTTGGAAACTGCTGACCCTCCTGACCCTGTTGAGCCGCGTAGCCATCGAAAAAGATCAAAAGTGTTAAGGAGAAAGAAAGAAGAGAAGAGACTCGAGCCATTTTTATCTTTTCTTACTTTTTTTTTGTGGTTTCTCACTTGCATTACGTGAAGCTATTTATAAGAGATTTATTCTGGAATTTTGTTTAGGGGTTTTGAGTATAAATTGATTGAAATAAGAACCAGGTATATAAAATCGACTATGTACAATTTACAGTTCACTAAAATTGCTACTTTCATGTCTTCATCGGAAAATAGATTTTGGCTTCATATTGTAAGGAAATTAATTAATGGAGGGAATTGACACATTTCAATTTGCATGGCTTATTCAAGTGCATGTTTCTTACACATCAGCTTTGAGATAGGAACATGTATTAGCGACAGGACAAATCTTTATTTATTGTATACAGTGGATTTGTTCCTCAAGATAAAATAATTTCATCTATGATATTGTGTTTATAGGACAAATTACATTTTAATTTGATCAGTATAACAATTACGTTGGAAACGGACTGCTCCAGCTCCGATTTTTTATTTTTGATTTTTGATTTTTTGTTTAATTTGTGGAATTAGATTATAGATTAGTTGGTTTGTTATGTATGTTATCTACTTATCATGCCTGAAAGGGTAATCCAAACCCGAGAAAAAAGCTACAACTGTAAAACGAGGTTCATACTTTCCAAGCCAACAAATCGGTCTTGTAATTTGGAGAGTACCAATAACGCGGAATAGTTTTTTAAGGACCAAAATTAAACGATAAGTTTTATTTTTCACTAAAGATAAAAAATTTAAGTTTTCTGGTTTTTTTTTTTAATTTTCAGTTTTCAGAAATATATATAAACGATTTGTTAACACAATGCACTAAAGACGAGAATTCTAATTTTTAGTTGTGTTGTACTCATTATTAATATATTCCTGCTCACACTTATAACTAATTGAAATCATGGAAGATCGGCCCTTGAGATCTTGGAGAAGATAAACAACAACGTTTATATGCATCGTTCACCACATTTTGTATATGGCTGACGTTTTTAAGGTTAAATATTTGTTCCCTTTTGGTGGCCGATGATTCAGATGAAAATTCAATGTCGAATTTTCTCTTACCCCAAAAAATCTGATGTAGCGACATCCATATATACTCCTCTCATAATTAGGCTTTTGTTTACTGTTTTTTATTTATTTATTTATTTATTATTATTATTGGGGTTTTACTTAAGTACGTGTGAGTTTTACATACAATATGTTGGCTTTGAGATGCTTTGTCACCAAGTCTTGACAATTAGAATTTTCTTCAGAGTTAGTATATATACTCTAATTCTTCTTTAGAGTTAGTATATGTACTCTAACTCTTGTATTGGAATCGTTGGTTGTTTTTGATTAATAAAAGAGAAACTTTGAAGTTGTTGATTTCTCAGTTCTTGTGATCCGTTGATACGCAAAAACAAAGATCTCCGAGCTACAAATTATTTTTTCGAATCCATTGATATTCAAAGACACATTCGTATTAATTCTTACATTATCTTTTTTTTTTAATGTAATATTAAATTATATTCAAAAGAAAAAATAAACGTTTTTACAACTTGTGCAACTGTTTGCTAAAAGAGAAAAGCTGAGGAAAAAACATTGAAAATTCAAGTAGAAAAGAAAATTAGATACGAGTTGATCCATGTTTGGTATGCTGCCTCATATCGCATATCTCCTTTTATGCGAATCGTCGAAATTCGATTCCTTACTTGCTTGTCAATCCAAGCTATAAGACAATCTGCCAGTTGCGGACTCTCCCCATGTTTTCTCCCATTCCGTTCTTTCCATATCGTATAGACTACGACTTGCAGAACATATCGAATAAGGAATCCATCCACTCTATCAAGCCGGTCGTTTCAGATGTAGTCGAGAATGAGGAGCCAGTTTGTTGTGTACCTAGCTTTTAGAAGTCCCTTTGCAAGAGCTTCCCAGATTTTTGAGCCGTATTGACATGAGAAGAAGAGGTGATCTCTGGTCTCCAAATGGTCTTGACAAAGTACACAAGTTCCCGAGGCTCCTTGGTTCCATTTTATCATACGATCACCCGTCGAGAGTCTATTGTGGGCTGCTAACCACACACAAAAAGAGTATTTTGGTGTTGCGTGTGCAAACCAAACTCCTCTATGCCATGAGATTGTGGTGGCCGTGGTTCGAATATGGTTCCATGTATCTTTCGTGGAGAAATTTGGCCCAAAAATATCATTCTTCCCCTTCCAAAGAAATTTGTCTTCTCTGTCATTTTTCTTTTGGTAGTTCTGGTGGATTTCTTCTTCTATGGCATTTAAATGGGCCGTACGGTGCCTTCTTCTTCGACGATTAGCCCAAGCAGTCTCCAAAGAGCGCATCTTACTTATCCCCATGTCTATAAAGCCTCGATTGGCTGCACTATCCACCAGACTACCCATTGATGACCAGTTATCATACCAAAAAGAAGTCTTTTCCCCATTTCCTACTTCCAATCTACAAAAAGGTTGTGCCATTGCTCTGTATTTGAAAAGTTTTTTCAATATCCATGAACCCGTTGTGTTACCATTGTTTATAGATCAGAGAGAAGTCTTCTTGAGGAGGAATGTCTGAATCCAATGTACCCAAAGAGAGTTGTTGTGCGAGTATATACGCCATATAAGTTTCATACAACAAACAATGTTTGCCTCTTTAAGCGACCGCAGTCCAAGACCACCTTCCTGTTTTGGTCTACATACATTATCCCAAGAGATCTTTGCCTTGTGTGAATTTAGCTCAGTACCCGACCACAGAAAAGCGGAACAGAGCTTTTCGATTTCTCGGATACATGCGCTTGGTAGTCGATAGGCTGCTAACCAAGAGTTGCATATGCTCCATAAGATTGAGGAAATTAAATTCAGTCGACCTGCAAAAGAGAGAAAGCGTGAGGTCCACGACTCGATTCTCTTCCGGAGCTGCTCAATCAAAGGTCTATAGTCCACGGCTGAGAGTCTCTTTGTAACCAATGGGAGCCCTAGATAACGGACTGGTAGGTGGCCTACTTCAAATGGAAAGAGTGATGTTAACTATTCCGTAGATGCAGCCATGTTTCCAGCCAAATAAAGAGTGGATTTCTCCATGCTTATTTTCAAACCCGAGCATTTGGCAAAATCATCAAACACCTTGACAATGCCTTCTACAGAGCACACTCGTCCATCCGATAGAACCATAAGTTCATCCGCAAAACTCAAATAAGTGAGACCCAACTTCTTGCACCGTGGGTGATATCCAAATTTCCTGTCCTCGGCGGCTTTATCGAGCATTTTTGAAAGCACATCCATACTTATTATAAATAGATATGGAGATAGAAAACAGCCCTGTCTCAAACCTCTAGAGCTTCGGAAATATCCCGCTAGTTCCCCATTGACCTGGACCGAGAAAGAAGTCGTGGAAACGCATAGCATAATCCAGTGAATAATAGTTGGCAGGAAGTTTAGAGCCGAGAGTACTTTACTCAAAAAAGACCATTGAACGGAATCAAAAGCTTTGGAGATGTCAATCTTTATGGCACAACGAGAAGAGACGGAGTCCTTGTGGTAGTCTTTAACAAGTATAGTGGCGAGAAACACATTTTCGATCAAGAGGCGGTCTTGGACAAAAGCCGATTGATTCCCAGAAATAAACCTTGGGAGAATAACTTTGAGCCGGTTCGCAATGATTTTTGAAATCACTTTGTAGAGCACATTACAACAGGAGATAGGTCGAAAATCCTTCATCGCCTAGCTCCTTTTTTTTTTGGGAATGAGTGCTAGTATTGTTGAATTGATTCCCTTTGGTAAAAACCCCTTAACAAAAAAAGATTGAACCGCCAGGATAAATTCCTTTCCTATCAGCTCCCAAGATGCTTTATAAAATTCTGAGGTATACCCGTCAGGCCCAGGAGATTTATCATTCGGCATGGCAAACAAAACCTTCTTGATCTCTTCCCCTGAGACAACGCGAGTGAGATTTTGGTGATCTGGATCAGAACAACGGAAAGGCAGAAGCTGTTGAAGCTTCTCGACCGTAGTTCCTGCAAAATCATTAGGGACGTGTTGCAAAAACTCCTGAAAATACCTCTCAGCCTTAGCTTTTATGTCATCTTTTTGCACTAGAACCCGACCATCTTGGCATAGAACTTCCTTTATACTATTTTTTGCTTCCCGTATAGCAGCCGCTCTATGGAATATTTTGTTATTCTGGTCACCTACATTTAACCAATGTAACTTTGATTTTTGCTTGAGATACTTCTCCTCCAGACCGGCGACAAGGTCCCATCGTTTATAAGCCTCATTTTCCTCTTCCATTGCAGTGGTGCTCGGATTCAGCAAGTTTTGACATAGTATGTCATATGCCTCATTTGCCTTCTTTACCAAGTTCCCGACCCTTTCTTTTGCTAGAATGCGTAGCTTTGGTTTGAGTCCTTTCAGTTTTTTTCGAAAATCGAAATAACGTTGATGTAGATAAAAATAGCTCCTCAGTATCTTTATAATAATTCTCAACCACTGGTAAGAAATATGTCATCTCTGTGAGTACATTGACGAATTTGAATGGTTTTCGATGGTGAGTAACACCACTACCTCCACCAATTTGCATTATCCGACACCGTAAATGATCCAAGCACCCTCCTGCTTCGAATACATTGTACGCTTGTGGAAATGCTCTTAACCATCCATCATTCATCAATACTCTATCCAACTTCTTCAAAATTAGATCGTTTTCCCGCTTATTACACCAAGTGTACAACGGGCCATGCGATGCCATATCGGAGATTGAACAATAATTCACCAACGCCTGAAAATCTCTCATCCCCAATGTGACCAGCGGGTTATCATCTACTTTTGAATGCTCTGCCATATCTAGTGTGACTTTAAAATCACCAATGACCAACCATGGCTTATGGTGAATAATAGGTGAATCTGAATAATCTCGTACTCTTGCCACCAGATTTGATGCATACACAAAGGAGACAAAAAATTCCTCCACTTGATTTTCCAGTTTCACCGAACAGGTGATTACTTGATCACTCTTATAGAAAGGGCTTAGTCTCACATTATGCTACCATAAAACCCATATGCGACCTCTTGCATTGTACTTAGCCCTGAGACGGATCCGGATATCCGGCCTAGATCCGGATCCGCCGGATATTACATATCCAAATCCGGCTCTGTGGACTATGGATATCCGCCTTTCGGATATCCGCTTTTTTATTTGATATCCGCCGGATATCCGGATCCAGAATTGGATCCGTCAAAATTATTAAAAATTAAACTTTAGTGGCTGCTGGGAATAAATCCGAGTGGACTTCGTGATCCCAAGAGAGCCCAAACGTCCATGGCTTTGACAAATTGGAGACATGCTGTATTTATAAGGAACTAAAAAAAAACATATGGGTTTATAAGCGATGTGGGACAAAACACTAAAGGAGAAGAGAGACTTTGGAAGATATCCGCCGGATATCCGAATCCGGATTTGGATCCGTCAAAATTATTAAAAAATTAAACTTTAGTGGCTTCTGGGAATAAATCCGAGTGGGCTTCGTGAGCCCAAGTGAGCCCAAACGTCCATGGCTTTGACAAATTGGAGACATGCTGTATTTATAAGGAACTAAAAAAAAACAGATGGGTTTATAAGCGATGTGGGACAAAACACTAAAGGAGAAGAGAGACTTTGAAATATCTCACATCGGTTATTTAGGAAAAGGGAACGTCTCCAACGTTTGTATATATGCCTACCTATACTTCCTCATTTCAGCTCACCTCACTTAATGACATTTAATTTTTATATTTATATATATTTCATATTAAATGATAGATACGTGAAACAGTCAACATTCCATAGTGAATAAAAATATAAAATTTAAGAAACGGATCCGGATCCGGATTTCCGTGTCCAACAATTTTGATATTCGGATCCGGATCCGGTTTCGATGGATCTCACATTTTGATATCCGGATTCAGATCCGGGAGGACTGTATATCTGGTTTTCCAGAGCGGATCTCGGCGGATCCCGGATCCCGGATAATAGGTTGTACTCATAGTTTGTTAAAATGGACCAATCTCGAAACAACTGGCTTCCCAACCTCTGCGCCTTCCCCTCCCTTACTCTTGTTTCTAGCAAACAACCGAATTAAAAATTATTTTCCTCCACCCACTTTTTTATTACGGAATGTTTTGAAGATTTGTTAGGCAGCGAACATTCCATAGGAAACCTGACATTAAGAGTGTTTGGGGGGAATCTTCTTACTCTGATCTCTAGAGGAGTCCCTAGCCGATGGAGCTTGAAGATGAGAAAGTGTTTTGTGAGCTGTTTTTGATCCTCTCGGCAAAGATGGTTGTAGTGGACCCTCTCTATGAGTATGACCTTTTGCGACTACCTCTTGCCTTTGAGAAGCCTCTGAAATAATGGGGACAGTCTCAGATTTTTTCTCCCGTGAGACCTCTGTTTTTGCAACCTCTGTTTCATCTCTTTCCAGCTCCAAAACAGAGTATGCATTGGACAGGATTGAGACTTCACCATATTTTAAACCATCTTGCTTCTTCCCTGGACTACTTCTCCCTGATTTTGGAGTGATCCACCCTTCTTTCTCCTCCTCGCCCTTCTCTTCAGCTGCCTCCTTATTTATTTCCACCTCATTGGCACTGTCCTTCATATCCGTAGCTGTTACAGTTTCCGGAATAATAGGACTGCTTTTTGTCTCTGTTTCCTCGAGTATCTCCTGAACTTTGTTTGGACTTTGCTTATCTTTATTTTCTTCTGCTATTGCAGATAGACAAGTAGCATAAAGATGGCCCCATTTCTTACAACAAGTGCACCGCGGAGGTAACCACAGGTACGAGTAACGAATGATAGAATCTAATTCACCTTCCTCTTCTCCCGTGAAAGAGAATTCTGTTGGTAGCTCTTTTGTCAAATCCGCTTCAACCAATATCTGCAACTCATCAAAACTTACAAAAGTCTCTGTTTTAGGATGCAATCTCATTGGTTTACCAACTGCACTAGCCAAAAACTCCAACCCTTTGTCCGTAAACATGGTTGGTGGAACATTCATCAACGTGACTCATAGTGGAATTTATTTCATGGCTGGTTGGGCTTCCTCCGCGTATGGCGTCCATTTGGAAACTATCATGAGGATATCCATGATATTCCACATGCCTCTGTTAAGAATTATGTGTCTCATACCTTGGTTGCGGATACGAAATTTAACTGTCGACTCATTCACCTCAAAAACATCTATCAAAGAAGTGTGAACCCCCAATCTCCATATCTTATTCACTATCATATGAATCTTACCCACTTGCGGTGCTTTCTCATTCAAAAATTTCCCAATAAAAAAATCCCCCCAATCGGTTTTGCTCCGACGAACACTTCCTTTGGCACCACAACCTTCTCGCAGCCATCAACTTCTGAGACCACAAACTTTTGTTGAGTAAAGATTCGCTTCTGCGCCACTTGAAGAAACGATCTCTTAGTATTCTGATGTACCTTCGTTTGATTTGATGATGAAACTTTGTGAACTTTGTCGGATTGACTTTCTCTTAAACCCTCCGATGAAACCTCTTTGTCATCTCCCATTGTCAACACCGGAAACTCTTCTACCTGACTCGCTGCGATTACCGGAGATACCACTCCATCTCCCGGCACCGGAAATCCCCCAGACGACTCGGAGAAGCCTCCGGCGGCATCAAACTTGATGAGAAAGCAAAAAAAACCCTAATCGCCTTAATTTCTCCTTGCCACGTCAGCAGAGCTCTTTCTATTTCTCTCACACTTTTTTAATAATCCTTACATTATCGCAAAGAGAGTTCCAACCCCACTACGAAGAAAACAATTTATCACTAACATAAAGAATGAACTCTTAACTTATTGAAACACCAGACTGGAACACCAGGTTCAGCCTCATATCGTACATTGATCAAACTCTGGACTTCCACTCTACCATTTCTATGTTTTTGGCCATCTAACCAATCAAGTTGTATCGATCGTTATGACCAGAGCTGCTCGAGAGTATAAATGGGCCGCAGGCCAAAATTTTGGCTTGACGAATTACTGAAAGAGTGAAACAAATAAAAATTAAACGAGATAGCTGGTAAAGAAAGACTTGGATTCGACACCTTACCATTCACAATTATTCACGCTACCAACCGAACTAAAGAAAACTCATTGAAATATATATAGGACCAAAAATTTTAATTATACTGTACAAGGCCGCATTTGCTTGGCCTCAAAGCCGACTTTGGTTATGACTTTTAGAGCATCTTCATTAAGAATCCTATTAGAGCATCAACAACGGAAGTTTCTCAACTTCCGTATCTAACTCAAGTGTGAATACATATATAGGTGTGAACACAAATATTATAAATATTTAATTGAAAGTATTTTAAATAGACCAATGATTGAATGACAATTGTAAGAAACATTTGTGATGGGTTTCTCAAAAGAGAAACGTTTCTCTACCTCCCTCCTCCTTTTTATATTTTTTTCTTTATTTTATTCGTGAGAGATGGGTTAGAACTCACCATTGCCGATGCTCTTAGATCTTTTAAATATATTATCTTATTAGTTTTAACTTTTATTTAAATTTCAAATCATATAAAAGCTAAACTAATCATATAATATAATGTTAAGTGTCAAAATGGATATCAAAACAAGAGATCAAAGATTCTCAAATGAAAACTCTTTCTTAATCTCTTTTCTACTTTTTCAATATTTTCAATTTTAAAATAGAGGAGAACCCCATCAAGATATCTTGATGGAGGTGCTCTGCATCACAGATAAGTGTTTAGTAGAACATGTTAAAAAAACAAAAACAGGCACAGAAAGTATATATCATGGCTCATGCACATAGGTGAAATTTATTATAATATTATCTTATAGGTTTCTAAAAATTTCAGTGAAGTGCTACAAATAAATTAAGGTTCAAGTATAATATAAACGAATTTATAAATTTTGATCATTTTATATAAATTTTTGAATAACTACCTTCGCTTTGCTAACTTAAAAAGAAAAGTTGATATTTGACAGAACCTTTGCTTTGAAAATGATTGTTCTAAATAAATTGTGAGAACATAATATTTAGATAATGAAACTCAAATGTAGAGTGAAAGTCCAAAGTTTCCGGCTTCCGTTTGAGTCTATATCCGTTCTGAGCTCATTCAGAAGTCAGAACTAGTCTCTAAGAACCCTAATTTAGACCTAACTTGATTGAAAAGAAAGTTTTTTTATTCAGAAAAGGAGTGGCATTTTACAGGTAAACCTCAACAAAACTAGTCACATTTTCGTACATTATTATTATTATTACTACGTACTATTTAACTTCCTTTTACAGTAGGGGTTCATTGTTATGCCGCCATTTTAAGCTTTCAAGCTTCAGCCACCCTTGGCCTTTCGTAGCTAGCTGGGCCACTGCTGTGAGTCAGAGTGGTCTCGAGCGTGTTGAACTTGACCCTCCTTGCTTCTTTGGGTGAGATTTGGAACCCATTGGTTATGACCTCCAATGGTAAACCTCTCAAGACTGAGGTTCGTCCAGCAAGAGTGTTGATTTGCGCGTTTGCGTTTGTTTTGAACTCAACCCACTGGAATCGGTTATTTGTTGCGCGTTTCACCACCGAGAAACCTTGTGGTATGGCAATTAGCTGTCCTTGAGTGACTTGTCCGTCAAACACTCTGTTACCGTTGTCGTTTACGATCTGGATTTGGGCTTCTCCGTCTGTCACGTAAAGAATCGCGTTCGCGTTTGCGTTCCACTGTGGAAGCACCATTGCGTTCTACACCCACACACGTTGCAAGAGTCAAGTTTAGATTGTAGAAATGGACATATATTATAACAAACCGAACACTCAAAATGTTCACCCTTATTCAAATGCATGCATGCCAACATTGCGGAGTGCACCTCGACGAGTTTTTCGACCTGTTTGCCATCATTGTGGTGTTGTTGGACATATTAGGCCAAGATGAAGGATGGGAAGATCGTAACTGTTGAGAGTGCTGATGTAACCAAGCTGTGGCTTGTACACGTCAGCACGAGACGGGTCATCGAGGTTATCAGTGGACCTGGCGCTGCAGATGGTCTCCTCTAAGCCATTACCGTGTCGTCCGTGTCGTCCTTCTTCTTCCTCCTCCTCCTGAGGTCTCTGGCCCCTCAAAGGTGGCCTAATGACACCGAAAGGGCCTTCGACTCGGACAATGTTTCCACGGTTGTCTTCTTGGTTCTGAAGTTGTTGCGCTGTCTTAAGATCGATCTTCAAAGCTTGAGCAATAACCTCGGGTCCGAATCCATTGAAAATGTTCTTTTGTGGCTGTTGCTCTCGTCCTTGTAGCCATACTTGGCCTTGTGGGTTGTTTCCGGCTAAGTAAAATGGCTTCATATATAACACACCAAGAAAAATAATCACATTATTTTTTTGTTATTTTGTAACTAATTAATATAATGATTTTTTTTTGAGGTTTTGGTTTATACCCTTGGGTTGCGGTCAAGCTGGTTCTGGTGACTGGCTAGATCGAAGACGCTAACGATGACAAGTGGTTGCTGTCCGTCATTATAGAACCACTGTGCTACACCTGGTGTTGTGGCAATGGTGTCACCGCTCCTTATGTGCTCCACTTTCTGGTGCATGTCACGGAACCTCTGCCTTTCACCTTGACCTTGACCTTGACCTTCTTCACCCTGACCCTCGAACTGCTCGCCTCCGCGTGGTTGGAACTCTGATGAGTCTTGGAATGTCTCGGCGCATCCAGGGATCACTTTTCCCATAAGACCTCGTCCTACAATCGAACACATATAAATTATATAGCTTTAATTAAAGTTAAAAACTTATGGACGAATACTAAAAAGCATGAACCATAAGTCATGAATATGAATTTCGATATAAAAAGGATCGTACGAACCTTTAGCCACAAAGGAGAGCTTTGCTGTGTTGAAGAAAGAGGGCAAGTAGAGACCCTTAGACTCGATGATGTAACGTGCAAAGGAGACGCCTGAGCAACGGAGCTGAGGAGCGTGGTGGTCCCACACCTCGATGCGACCAGCCTCGCTCTTCAGTACGTGTGACGGCTCGAGCGCATTGAGCTGGTCGAGCTGGCACTCGTTCGGAAACTGCTGACCCTGCTGACCCTGCTGACCCTGTTGAGCCGCGTAGCCATGGAAAAAGATCAAAAGTGTTAAGGAGAAAGAAAGAAGAGAAGAGACTCGAGCCATTTTGTTATTTCTTATATCTTTCTTACTTTTTGTGGTTTCTCACTTGCGTTATGAAAAGCTATTTATAGGGAAATTATTGGATTTTTTTCTATTAAATTTGTTGAGTATAAATTTATTGAGATAAGAACCAGGCATATAGAGTCGACTATGTACAATCTACACTTCACTTGAATTGCTATTTTTATGTTTTCATCAGAAAATGAATTTTGGCTTCACTATGTAAAAAATAAATGGAGTTGACACATTTCAATTTGCATGGCTTATTCAAGTGCATGTTTCTTACACATCAGCTTTTGAGATAGGCACATGTATTTGTAATAGGACGACAAATCTTTATTTCTTTTTTATTTATTTATTTTTATTTTATTTTTTATACAAATCTTTATTTATTGTATACAGCGGTTTCGTTTTTCTGTGTATCAGGATTAAAAAAAAAACGTTCTTATTATATACTAATGTTATATTTGATCACTATTACAATTACGTTGGAAACGGACTACTCCAAATCCGACTTTTATTTGTATAATATGTGGAATAAAATGATTACATTATTTTTGTTTTGGTATATAATTTCAATTTAAGTTTTGCTGAACTAATATTCTTCACCGGCTTGACTTGACAATTTCGAAAACAAATTTTTTTTTTCAAAAGGTTTTGAACCATCATTTTTAATTTGTGGATTTCATCATTGCGTATGAAAACTATGATCTTTTCTTTGCATCGTTATGATTTTATCGTGTCTCCACAAAGACTCTTGATATTAATTCCTAGTCGACCAAAAACAAATCTAATAATTTTGTTGACAAGAATAAGATATAACAAGATTAAAAAGTTTGATCCTAGGCTATATACTGTATATCTTTTGTTTTATCGTAATGGGACCCTAGTATAATAATGGTCAAACCCGAAATCCGAATTGATAAAATGTTTGTTTCGAAAGACTTTAATCACTTACGGATACACCTACAAATGATATAAATTTTATAAGCATCAAATAATGGTAACTATAAGAAGATGGTTTTACCAAAACAAAACAAGTTATAAGACGTGGCGACATGAAACAGCTGAAACACACGTGAGATATGTTGTGGTGGACGCGACGAACATATATACTGTGACGAGTGTACGGCTGCATGCTGTTCATCATCTCCCACCATTTCTTCTTTAAAAAAAAAAAAAAATTCTTGAGATTTTTTCCACTTTTTTATATGTATATATGAATTTGCAAAGTAAACACTACAATTGCATATGTTATAAACTACGAACTCATTAATAAATATCATAGAACCATATATATGAACTTGCAAGCTATTCTACGTATCTTTAGTTATATTTAAATATGTTTGTTTGAAACATATTGATTGGTTGATATATCTTACAAAACGCAGATATCACAATTTTCAAAATTAGTTTTTCAAAAAATTGATTTTAACAATGATTTTATATAAGTTAAGTTTTTATACGGATTTAAATCTGGATAGTTAGACAACGATGATAACATAAATCGTTTATCATAAAAGAGAGAAACAATGATAACTTAAACCATTAAACTCCAAATTATGATCAAAATTGACTAGAATATATATCTTTTACTGTCGTTAGGTCTAATTTCTAATGGATCTATATACAAGATTACAAGGTAGCTAATGGACCTAATACAAGATGGCCTGATAGTAATAGCCCAAGCGGTACACATGCATTGTCCAGTGGACGCTCTATGCTCAATTCAATTTTCTTGTGCTCTTCAACTACACGCCGGCGTTAAGCCAAGAGAAAAGCATCACGCACTTTAGAAAGGAATATTGAGAGCAACACGAGATATATGCTCCACATGTTAATGACTCTACACCAAGAATCATTTATGATAAGTTAAACGGTTGGTAATCATCGATGAAACGGTTCAAACGCAATAAAACAAATTGTTAACGATCACAATATATATTTTCTTCATTAAACGACTTGTTAATGATCAGAAAATATAACATTATATAATATAGAAAAGGAAAAATATAAAATTCCAATCCCACCATATTCCAACTTGTTCATCCCAGGCTGTCACTTAGCCAGCCTTGGACTTTTGAGTTTTGTCCATTATATTGATTTTCTTCTTTTAACAACATACAATGAAACAAACACATATTTCACATACATGTCTACATCTTCGTGTGTACAATGTATATACGAATCGCGCGCATCTATATTTTTGTATTCACGGTAGTGTCTACATATTACATATAATAGGCGAATATAGGGGATTATCTCTATATAGGCTATCTAATTTACAACATATATATGCTTCAACTCGCGTTTTCTTATGAATTGCGTTCTAATTCTACATATATCTAATCATAAAAATACTAATCTTTTCCTAATTAAAGTATACTAATATTTTTTAGATTAAGTAAAAAAATACTTTCTAGCCAATATCAAAAGTGTTTTCATTATTGTTCCATTTATGTATATTTAATTATGAGTATAATAAATTATCAAGTCATCCTTTTCTTTCTTTATTAGACTAAGTACCAACCATTAATTAGTTGGGAGTTTTGTGACTAAGAGTAAGAGGTATGTGTTAGTGTCGGTTGTCACTCTTAAGTAAATAGTATACATTTACATTCATTCATAGTAAAAGAGAGATTCACAAATATTCTTAGTATTATTCATGCTATACAATTTTGATGTGAATTGTACACATTTTGATCTTATAACTCATTACGATATTATGCACATAATTTCCCATTTATCCTAAAAGTTTCATATATATTACACAAATTAGGATCACAAAACGAGTTATATGTAAAACTATATAGATAATCCAAATTTTGTCGGCAAATTTTGTCGAAATGACTTATTAGCCAATCCCATCTCATTCCAACTAAGCCACACCTCATCACTTAAACATTCTTCTCATCCATATAAATCATTTAACTCCCAACCTTTACGTAACTCAAACACAAAATCAACTTCAAAACTCAATGGCCACCACTCCTCTCTTCCTCCTTCTCCTCACCGCCGTCTTCCTCTCCGCGGAGATAACCGCTCAACCCGCTGCTCCGGCTCCTGGCCCTGCTGGTCCCATCAACATCACGGCAATCCTCGAAAAAGGTGGTCAATTTGTTACTCTTATCCGACTTTTAAACACAACTCAAATCGGAAACCAAATCAATATCCAAATCAACAGTTCATCAGAAGGCATGACCGTGTTGGCACCAACAGACAATGCTTTTCAAAACCTTAAACCCGGAACACTAAACAAATTGAGCCCGGAAGACCAAGTCAAACTCATTCTTTACCATGTTAGTCCCAAATTCTACACATTGGAAGATCTCCTCTCGGTTAGTAACCCGGTCAGCACTCAAGCTTCAGGTCGAGACGCTGGTGGGGTTTACGGACTTAACTTCACCGGTCAAGGGAACCAAGTCAATGTATCTACCGGTATCGTTGAGACACGTCTCAGTACTTCATTAAGACAAGAACGTCCTCTTGCGGTTTACGTGGTGGACATGGTATTGTTGCCGGAAGAGATGTTCGGGGAACGCAAGATCTCACCAGTGGCGCCTCCTCCGAAATCAAAATCTCCTGATGTCTCCGATGATTCAGACTCCTCTAAGAAAACGGCTTCTCCGTCACAGTCAGAGAAGTCTGGCTCCGGTGAGATGAATACTGGATTAGGGTTTGGTCTTGGACTTGTTGTGTTGTGTTTGAAATTCCTCTTTTGAGTTTGTTTCTATATATTGATTTAATTGTGAGGTTTGTAATAATAAATTTCTTTATATGTTAAATATGATGCATGATTCGAAAAGTGAAATAAGAGATTATTAGAGCATCTCCAATGGTAGACACCCATGGAGTGTCTCACAAATATAATATTAATATTTTTATGTTTAATTTATTTAGAGAAACTTACACTAAAATTCTATTTCCATTGGTGAGATATCCCTATGGATGTCTCATCAATATAATATTTATATTTTTATAATAAATTTATTTTTCAATAATATTTTTAAACACATCAAATTATATCTTAAATATAGTCATTCAAACTAAATAACTATATTTTCTATAGAAGTAAATAATATAATGAATATTAATAATTTTAAAAGCATTAATTAATAGTACTATTTATTATAAATAATATATTTTTAAAACCACAATTAAACATAAATTGAATTTTAAACAACATATAAAACCATAATAAAGATATATAAATTAAACAATATGATTAAAATTACACATCATTTTATCAAATAGATTTTAATTATATTGGACATTTTGTAAATAATGACAAAAGATAACACATTATTTATAAAAATATCAAAATATTGACAAAATATCAGATTATTCATCTCATATTTATTTTCTAATATTATAGTATTTTATTAACTAAAAGTAGAAATTTATATTTATATTAACCTTAACTAATATCAATTAAAAATAATAATAATAAAAATTTAAACTTTTGTATAATGGAGCTTGATATATAGATAATTTTATTTTATGAATTATAGAAAAATAAAAAATAAAATATAAAAACTTATAAACTATTTAATTGATATTATAAATCTTAGAATAATTAAATTTAAAAGGAAATTGTTAAACTAATTTAGGAGTGACATGTGTATGAGAGAGAGAGTTTCTCACAATGTCTCAAATGAGAAACTTGTATCAAAATGTCTCAACTTTTTTGATTAAAAAAGTATTTTTTATTTATTTTTGATTTATTTTTATTATGGATGTCTCATGGAGACACTATTGATGGAAGTGCTCTTATTTCGTGTGCATATATATGTATTTCCTGAAATAAAGTAAATTACCATTTTCTGAAGATATATGTATTTTTGTTAGTTCTTTCGATCTGAAAAAATTGACAGCCACATACGATTGCAATATACAACTCCATGAAGGATATAAAGAATATAAATAATGTAAAACATTTATTTTAATTTTTGATTTTTGATAAAACAATATGCATATTCTTCATAACAAAAAAGTCCAAAACATAGACTTGTCACTTGCCTCTTGTGCGAATGTTTATTATCTATAACATCTGACTTTCTGCAAAATTATCATTTTACCAATATATAGTGAGACATTTTTGCCAATCAAAATTACATAAGTGTTATATATTTAATAATATACTATTTATCAATAAAATTTGTCTGAAATACAGAAAGACAAAACCGTTAATTTTGTTTTGTGAGTTAATTATCCCTTTAGTTAATCAATAAAGACAAAGATTCAGCATTTTTCCTAGCCTTCGAAAATTAAAAAGATTCAGCATTTTACGTATTATGCAAGCAAACAATATATTAATAGGCCCAATAAGCCTCTTCTTACATGTTATTCACCGCCATTGCTTTTAGTTGGTTATACATTAAAACCCTAAAAGCTTACCTTCCCGGTAATTTCAATCTCTAATCGTTGCTTTAACCCTGACTTCGCCGGCGATCAAGAGCTCAATTTAAGTGCGTCTCTTTCTCTCTGTCTCTGTGTGTCTTCTTCAACGATGTTATCTGAGTTATCTCATCGCATTAGCTTTGCAAGTGATTTAGCTAATGATGCCTTTAGAGTCATATCTATGTTGATTCTAGTTTCTTATATAATATCGATTTTTTGTTGGTGTAAATCGAATTAGCTTCTCAGTAATCAATTTGCTGTGTTGGTTCTTTTGTGTTTAGAAAAATGAATGTCAAAAAAGTTCCAAACGTTCCTGGATCACCTGGACTCTCTGCCTTGCTTAAGCTTGGTGTTATTGGTGGGCTTGGACTCTATTGCATTGGTAGTAGTATGTACAATGTCGATGGAGGACACCGTGCCATCGTGTTTAACCGGTTTAGCGGTATCAAAGATAAGGTTTGTATTGTTTTATAAGAGTTGATTCCCCTGTACCTCTATCTCGCAATGCTACAAAGAGTTGTGTTTGTTTTCAGGTTTATCCAGAGGGTACACATTTTAAGATACCATTGTTTGAAAGAGCAATTATCTACGATGTTCGTGCTCGACCTTACGTTGAGAATAGCGAAACTGGAAGTCATGATCTTCAAACGGTATGTGTCTATGTGTGTGTGTGTAATAGGTTACTCTGCAACTCTATCTGCTTTTGTTTACTGATGCTTGTTTGGTGGATTTCACAGGTGACAATTGGGCTTAGGGTTCTTACACGTCCCATGGGAGACCGATTGCCCGAGATTTACAGAACACTCGGTCAGAATTACGGAGAGCGAGTTCTCCCTTCCATTATCAACGAAACACTGAAAGCAGTAGTGGCTCAGTACAATGCAAGCCAGCTCATTACACAGAGAGAAGTTAGTATCTCAGGATTCTTACTCTAATGTTCTAATCGCAAAATTTTGTTCGAAATCCTATAATGTTTGAAACTCTTCCAGGCTGTGAGTAGGGAGATACGCAATATTGTGACAGAGCGAGCATCTAAATTCAACATTGCTTTAGATGATGTTTCCATCACAAACCTCAAATTTGGCAAAGAGTTCACTGAAGCAATTGAGAAGAAACAAGTTGCGGCTCAGGAAGCAGAACGGGCGAAGTTCATAGTCGAAAAGGCTGAGCAAGACAAGAAAAGTGCTGTTATCCGCGCTCAGGTAAGTTGTCTGGATTTTGTTTAAGCATTATGTGTCTCTCGTTTTATAAGTTGTGTGTTTACTAACAATTTTGTGATCCACAGGGAGAAGCTAAGAGTGCTCAGCTCATAGGCCAAGCTATTGCAAACAATGAAGCTTTCATTACTCTGAGGAAGATTGAAGCTGCAAGAGAGATAGCTCAGACCATAGCTAGATCGGCTAACAAGGTTTACCTAAACTCCAGTGATCTCTTGCTTAATCTCCAAGCAATGAACTTGGAGCCTAGCCCTAACAAGTAGAGAAAGAAAAGTCACTTTGAACAATTTTACCAATTCTCCAGACTTGTTTTTGCTATTTTTTGGACAAGTTTGAGATTTGAACAGTTATAGAAGACTTTTTTTATAGATAATAAAGTAATATTCTCATTCATCTATGTGTAATACAAAAATAATACAAAAAGGTGCAAGTTAACAAATAAATCAAATCGTGTCTAACCAAGAATCAAAATCATCTAAAACTTTGGATTTTCCAACCGAGGACGACGATGAGGTCTGGGTCTGCTTTGGTTTGCTCGACACTGAAGTACTCTCGAGCAAATCATCAAGCACATCATTAAAACCCGTCGTGTGAATCTTTTGATCAGATGGGTTTGCTGGTTTGTTGTATGGTTCTTCGCTACTATGAGAGTTGAGAAGAGAATCCAGCTCAGTTTCAAAAGCTGAAGATTTTTGGACCGAACGATTCTGATTGGATGTACTCGAGGAACTGGCCACTGGGTTAGGCTGAGTATGTGATTCACTAAAGGAGTTGAGGAGCAAATCTAGATCAGTTTCAATCGCTGAAGATTTCCCTGACTCGTCTGTGAGTATTGGTATATCATTGACTAGATCTAGAGACTCAGCCTCCACGACTAATGATTCTCCTGGTACGACAACTGGGTCGTTCTTTTCAGTGGATTCTTGTTGAACCGGCTCATTTACCCTTATTGTGACAGCATCCCCGTTCTCAGCTGTGTGTGAATGACTCGGTTCTTCATTGCGGCTAACTTTTGTCTGGGATGTACACTGCACAATCCATAATATAGAATATGTCAAACAAAGAGCTTAATGATATTTATGTCTAGTGGTTTAGATACAGTAAGTACCAGCTCGGACAGTGGCAAAAGATCAGGTTCAATGTAGAGTCGCTCGTGCAAATCCACTTTCTCTAGCGTCTTTGCCAGAGCATTCAAATTCAAGGAGAGGAATCCAGGCTTCACTTAAGAAAAGTTAGCAAATCGTGAGATGATTAGCAAGTTAAACCTCCATCTTAACTGAGATACAAGAGTAGTATTACCTCTTGATATGAAGCTGATCCATCTTCGTCCACAACGAAGTTGTCATCTTCCATCCATGAAAGTATACCTTCCCTTCTGGCCGAGATCATAGATCCAACTACGCGACTAAACTCATCTGCAACAATTCATAAATTTGAATACTTTGCACGAACAACGGGAACAACATTTGCTATCCGATTTCATACCGTGCAAAAGATCGTCTAACGAAGATAGACAATCTAAATTGTTCTCAATCTTTGAATGAGACACAGCTTGAGCTTCAGATATCAAATGCAGATAATCCGCTCCTTTGCTTTTCGGCAGAATAACATCCGACGGTTGGCTTATCGACGAATCCTCAGCTGCATCAAGTTCATCATCATACCGATCCCAATTCGACGGGAGTGCAGAGACTCGTCGAGATTGAACCGGACTCTTGGTTTGTGTCCCTTGCAGCTTCTCCGGATTCTTCTCTGAAACTCCCGGACCTTTCGGCTTATGAACCGAATGCGATTTCTTACTGTGGTGTTGAGTATGAGCTCTCTTCGATTTAGCCAGAGATTTTGAGTCCATTGCTGAAGAATAACAAAAATCAAAGCTTTCTCAGAGATTGAAAATTGTGCAACTAAACCAAAATTAGGGTTTCTATGCTAACATCAAATTCCGTTTCCTAAATCGGTAAAATTCGATTCAAAGATTAAACCCTTACACTAATCTAAGAAAGGGATTACAATACATGGATAACAATTAGGTTTTGATAATTTCTACTAACTTAGAGATCGAAAAATGATTACCTTTGGAAACGAAAGCTGCACTAAGGAAGATCAACGAAGCTTTGATTTGGAGGAATTTGAGAGAACGAGAGGAAGAAGAAGAAACAAATCGCGAGACTTAAAACTAAAAACAGAAACTATTGAGATTCGACAGCGTTTTGTTGATATTCAAATTTGGGCCATAAAGCCCATTATCTTACACCTAAAAGGGCTTTATGGGATCAAAAATTATATTTTCAAAACGGGTAAAAAAAAAGATTTGGAATGGTTCGGGATTTCCTAATTTACACATGGGGTATTTTTTCTTTTACATTATCAACATCATTATTTTATTTTTATTTTATAACTTAAGGTAAATCCCCAAAACTATAGAGATCGAGACTAATTCCTGGAAAAAAAATATAAAAAAATCTTACAATACGACATGACAGTCTGACAGCTTATATTATGGGACAAGGTTAAATGATGGGACAGGTTTGAATCGACATTAATAAAATCTTACAATATTATTAACCCGACACTTTAATACTGATTAAATCCTCATTTTTTTATTTTGTCAACACCATAAATATTAGACATATCGAATTAGACGGATCAAAATTAAGATTATATGAAACAAAATCTTACCAAACCTAAGATTATATGAAGCAAAATTAAGATTATCCATGCTGTTTCAAGAAACTTCTCAAACTACACTTCAAAAGTTACCATCTAATTTGCAAAATGAAAATTGATAATGGATGTCTCCCATCATTTGGAGCTGATAATTTGAGTCCCTATCCTTTGGGCGCCTCTCCACCTAACTTGGAGATAATGGACTTGCTAGCTTTTTGCTTGTTTTCAAGTTTGAAGAATGCTATTATTGATTACTTTCACGTCGATAATTTTTGCTACCTCATCACCATGGAGTCATCATTTAAGGCACGTATATACGTACAGTGAATGAACTTTAATTTTTTTTTAGTTTGTGTGACTCTTTAAACTTTTTTGTTAGTTTGTGTGAAAAGTAGAAGAATTTTAATTTTTTTTTTGTTATTTATTGTGAATTATGAATGAACTTTAAACTTTTTGTTAGGTTGAACTTTGAAAAAATATGAATTTTGATTTTCTTAATTAATTTGTGTGAACAGTAAATGAACTTTGATTTTTTGTTAGTTTGTGTAACCCTCCTAATCAATTTTGGTATTTCACCACTAGAACTCGACTAAAGAAAAACAAACACATCAGTGCCATACCGAACAATAGTGACAAATGGGTTTACTTTTGGAAGAAATTTTTTCCTAGAGGGTTGTAGTTTATTAGCCACGACGGGTGGTATAAAAACAAGCTGGACAATGATGAACAGTGTCGTCTCAATCTATGGGAGGACCCTTGGCAAAACTAAAAAAAAAGTTAAATTCTCTTACTAAAAAAAAAATTTCTAAAAATTGAGCCCTTTTTCTTTAATAATTTTTGAAAAATAGTTTTGGACCAATGGCAAATGCCTATGTTGCCATGGGTGAGAGACGACCCTAATGATGAATACCGGTTAGCAGTCGTAGACAACTATTTTCAGACACGAGTCCTATTTCATATGATTTGGGATGCGAACAAAGATGAGAGGGTTCAACCAACTCCGGTGCAAGGAAATGTTGTTGGTGACACATCTGAAAGAGATCATGGAAATATTCATGTATGAATTTTGAATTTTTTGTTAATTTGTATGAATGAACTTTGAACTTTTTGTTAATTTGTGTTACTTTTTAAACTTTTTTTCATAAACTCTTTTACCTTTTTTACAAATCCTTATGTGTTGTCAGTTTCGACCTCAACAATTAATGTCCCCAACAATATGTATGTGCTGGTTGTCAGCTACTCGGATTCTTGGTGAAGGACGGATCCGTCTTTACTCTGGCAAAGACGTCCGGCAAACATGTTATTAACCGCATCAAGAAGAATCACCTATACTTAATGCTTCAACCCTTCCAAAAAATGCATCAGCGACTGACGAGATTCAAAGCAATACGACAAAGATCTCCTAGCTAGGTTAGATGTTCTCTTTGCTTCTAAATGACTTGCCGGATTCTTTGCTTTGGGAAGTTGGTGAGCCCAAGTATGACATTTACAATGCTTCAAGAATTTGGGAAACACGTTGACACAAAATTTCAAATCATTTATGCTTTTATAAGCCATAAATTATGGATCAAGTTGGATGAGAAAAGAAAAAACTATGGATCAAAGTGGGCCAAAGTTTGACCGTTTGATAAGTTCCGATATTCTATTCTATTTATAACTTGTTTTTTTTTATTTTCATATGCACATATGTATGTGTAATTAACGTCAATATGTCTTATTTTATCATCACTAATGATTGAATTTGACAGGTCAATATGTCTTATTTTATCATCACTAATGATTGAATTTGACAGTAAGAGAATATAACTAGGTATCATCACTATTGCGATTGTGAGAAATATGTATGAAATCTAAAGAAAAACTAGAAATCATTCTAAGTTGTATATATATAGATGATGGACGACCTAGAATATATTATTGCAAAGTGAAACTTGATTTGTGTGTAACAACAATTAACAACCACATCTGTGTTTAGAGATAACTATCTGTTAGCACTAATTAATGGATGCTCTGAGTCTCTCTATCAACTTTGTGGAAAAGGAATTGGAGAGTGTGACTTTATCTTTTGGTTACTTTTATGACCCATGAAAGAGAATCTTAATTAAGGTCCCATTTCAGTTTTCACAGGAAGTTGCATGGAAAAGTTAACAGCTTATATAGAACCTCTACTTGTTAAAATACAATTGTTACAATTTTATTTGTATATAAGGAAATACGACTATTAAAGCTGTGGGCGTATTATGGTTCTTGTTCGTTGTATGCTTTAGCTAAAAACATAAAAGAACTTATTAGATAAATTTATGTGTAACAAAAACATATGTTTAATTCATATGATCATATCATCACTCTTGATCAGTGGTCTACCTATATGATTTAATTAAGCATGCAATATCGGTTTTTATTCTTTCTTTAGCATATATAACGTTAGTAATAGAAAAGTCAAGAAACAAAATGTTTCTTTTGTCTTGTAATTATTGTCTATAGTGATTGACCTCACCTAATGTGTTGGATTGGTCAAAATGGGAGTAAAAACAATAACACCATTATCATTCACTAAATGACATATGTATACTTTTAACTCTCGTCGTATATACCATATAATTTATTTGATACATATCGCCGAATTTTAATGTCATGAATCTATCATTTGTCTTCTTTGAAATGTCGTTTATTGATCGTACCCTCTTCTACGTATATATGTATATACTTTATACTCGTCTATATATATACTTATACGAGTACCTTAAAACAAGTTCGTAGCCCTGAAATTTAGATGACCGATATATATTGTGATTTAGGAAGTTCTTATATTTTTTGGGTATAATTTTTTCGGTTGGATGACGGTCTGGGATCCATCTCGAAAAATCAACGCTCTTCCCATACAAAAATCGAAGTAGTGATTCTAAAAGACACAACTTTTGAAAGACTAGCCGCGTGTTATATATGTATCAATTTCTATAATGCAAGGTTGGTAAATTGTATATATATAATATATGGACACTCTAAATTTTAGTTACGATATTATTGGCACTTTACTTCTTTTTATTTTTATCTCCCAACGAGTACGAGGCAAAATCACAAAGGGATATATGTCTTAAAACCTAATAATGCATCTGCAAAAAAGTATATATTCTTCCACTTTCTTATGAACCAAGAGCATGTGGTATATCTGTAATGTACCGTCTAGATCCACATCTGTCTTGCTTTGCACCATTATGCTATTTCTACATATTTTTATTTAACTTCTGAGGATATAATGTACCCTCACTCCTCAGTCATATTTTTATTTAACAAACAATAAATACACACACAACTTTAATTTAATTTTGATATAATTGAACATATATAAAAAATTATTCAACAATCATACATATATGGAAATTCGAAATCGGTTTTCCAAGGATGTTAATCTATATATAGGAGCCAGTCTATATATATGTTTATATTTTTGGATACATTTCTGTCTTGGCATCTTTATTCTATATATATCAAAGGGAACAATACTATACATTATAAAGTCTTGAAAATTGTAGGAGAATATTCTGGTGCCACCAGAGTTCAAGAAGAAAAATCCAAAATTTAATAATAAACAAAAGTTTACCAGTTTTAATACAAAAAGGACACTCTTAAAAACATCATTACATTATGATTAAAGTTTAAACTATACTCAAAAAGAATTGTTAATTAAGCCAGCCCACAAGCAGTCGACTTTCAAAACCTTACCTGCCTTTTGTCAGTTCTATGTCTCACACCTTTTCCTTTTTAGTTAGACCAAAATAATTTCACGTCTTATCTTAGGGCAAAAAACAAACTATTTAGATTTACTTAATTGATATACAATGTATTAAGTGGTGTACTATATATATGTTTGCAAACATAATATCACACGTTTAATCAAATTATAGTGTCAAGAAACCTAGACTGTATAAAGGTTTTCTTGTTATTGATTCATTAGGTAAGAGAGTTTAAACTCATTTAAGTACATAGGATAAATGTAGAATACCAAAATATAGTAACATATTTAACGTAAAATATATCATATAATATATATATATATATATATATATATATATATATAATCTAAAACAGCTGCCTAATGTGATTAGCAAATGACATTACCACTACAGTAACTGATTGATTTTTTGTTTTTAATCTAACTTTTGAAAGATAAAAAGAACAGTTTTAATGTAGACTGGCTAGCGGTTTATCAAAAACTGCTTCCATGTATAAAATTTTCTTAAGTCAGAGATCTGGAGTTTTACTATAGTTATATTAACAAATTAAATAAGAATAAGATAAAAGCTTAGGAATTGGTATTACTGTCAAAATGTAATGTAGAAGAAGTTCTGATTGAATGATATATATATATATTTATCTAGGTTGCATGGAATCAGAAACGGATACGCGGAAGCGAAGCGTTTGGAAATGTGGAAGCGATTTTTTTGAGAATTTTAGGAAGTGAGTACGTGTTGGAAATGTGGAAACGATTTTTTTTGAGAATTTTAGGAAGTGAGTACGTGTTGGAAGCGTATATAGAAATTAATATATATATATATAATAAAACATTAAGCATTATATAATATTAAAATATATAATTAACCACACAAATCTAATACATAAATTTTAAATACTTCAACTACAAAAAAAACAAATAGTTTATTTTTACAATAAATAAAAATAAAATAGTTTAAAGTCAAAATTTTAGATCACTATCTTCACTCTCATTTTCTTAATTTCATCCAATAAAATGGTTTCAAATTCCATTTTATCGATAACACATCATCTAATTCAAGTTTCTCAAAGTTTAGTTAATTCAATTAATCATTCCAACATTTTCTAAATAAATAATATATGTCGTGGCTATTTTGTTAAGCATGATCTTTTAAAAAAAATATATACAAAAATTAGTATGCAAAATTTTAATTGCAAAATTAGTTTTGGTTTCTTTTAATTGTAAAAAATACTATAAAAAATAATTTCATGTTCATATTAATATGTGACTATCAAATTTTTTAAATGGAAACGCAAACTTCCAAAATGGAATCGTAAACTTCCAACGAGCTTCCAAATGGAAGCGAGATTCCAAAAGCTTCCAAGAGCTTCCGATTCCGACTAAGATTCCGATGCGGGAACTAAGATTCTGATGCGGGAAGTAGACCTTCGACGAAGCTTGTCGCATGAGATGGAAATGAATTTCGCAAAGATTTGAGACCAATACATATAATGTCTTGCGGAAGAAATAAAAATGTACTTTGTTAAATTACAAATATTATGTATATATACTTTTTTCCAAAAGAAAAATACGCTTTGTTACTTGATACCACTTTCTTAAAGAAAAAAAGGGGGAAAAAAAAGAGAGTGGAGAAATTTTATCATAGAAAAGCAAGAAAAAAATATACTTTTATCCACCATTCAATAAAGTCACCAAATTTTCTTCTCAAATCCAAAAACAATATTCATAAAAACAAAATGAATAACAAATAGATAAAAGGCGAAATCAATTTAACAATTTTAAGTTCTAAATTAAGAGTTTGATATATCAGCTAGCTTCATCGTAATAATAAAATTTCAACATTTCATAAAGAAAAGTTTGATTTTACTGTCGAACTCTCAAGTCTCAATGAATGTCTAATTTAGGTATTTTTGTCGTATGTTGTTGGAGTATACCTAGAGAGCACGTGCATGGGTACACGTGCATGGCAGGCTTTGTTCGACAAACAAGAGATGTGCCCATCACCGTTGGATCTGTTTTACCTCTTTCACATATTGTGAAAAATTCTGATTCATGAATAACTATGTCCATATATCTGATGGGAGTGATCCAGTAACTGTATGTTCATAGTCAATACAATTCTTTCTTGCAAGAAAAAGGTGACAAATAAAGTTATAATTCCTTATTGTTCACTAATTAATAAACTTGAACAATATGAAAACACAGTTACTAGATCATATGATTATACCTTCAAATTAATCATATGATTTTTTACTGAACAATACAAAAATTAAATACATCGATTCGTTCCTTATACCTTCAAATTAGCATTATACTGATTGTACTATTCATAAATCATTATTTTTTGGTAAGCTCAATTCATAAATCATATGATTATATTGATTTTGTTTTCTTATAAAGTGATTGTATTTTATAAATTTCTCATGATTGTCAAAAAGTTTTGACGATTTTCCAAAAAACTTTTGTTTCTGACCAACATTTTTAATTGGTAATTCGTCGGAAAACCTTGTACCGACGAATTTCCAACTAATACTATCGTCGGAAAATGCTGTTTTTTGTAGTTATTGTAATTACTTTGTAAACATAATTCATTTTAGATAAATTAACGAATACATATATAGAAACTATATAATTTTCTATATGTTATAAAATTCCTTGAATCCAAAAAGATTAACGGCCCAGGCTACAACGGCGTGAGCATAACAATAGGCTTCATAACTACACTCCACTACAGTCTCAACAGTCTTTAGACAGATTGATCGATGCATATGGTATTATATACTCTACTAGATTGAAAAAATCACAATGCTTACACAACTTTGCTCTCCCAATAGTTCACCTATATATGCGTAAAGCTCTTTCTAATTCCTAAAACTGTTGTATCTAGATTTTTTTTTTTGGCAAATGAAACTTTGTAGCTACGAAAAGATCTTGTAATAATTAAATAGGCTGTTCGTTTTGGTAAATAACTTCACATTCTATCCCAAAAAACACATATAGAAAGAGATGTCAAAAAAAGAAACATATACATAAGAATTGTTTTTTTGCACTAAGTTGACATGAGCATGTAGGAATAAAAGTAAGTAATTATTGGACCCAAAAAACCAGAAAAAAATGGAGAGGAAAGGGCAACACAAATAACGGGATCATCATTCTAAATAGAAAAGATAGAAATATCAACTTTCTATGCGTCATAACGCACTACTAAAGCAAAAATTCGAATATCTAAATTAGTAATAATTTAGTTACATTTTTTAACAGCTCGTTTCGAATTTGGAAAGCTAAAAATCGATTTTTCTAAGATTAAATATAAATTAACCATTTGATGTTGTATGATGCATAAATATGTGAATATCATTTGTGAAAAAATGTAACTAAATTACTCTTTAGAAAATACCATGTCTATACAAAAATAGGGATGTATGAACAATGAAATAAAATGAATACCAAATAAAAATAAATTGTTTACTATATTTAAATAATCCATAGTGAAACTGCAAACAGAGGGTGCCTATAAAATAATCAAGGGATGGTAATTTTTTTCTATCCCAGCATTGTAAAATTTTATTAGCTCTGCTGCTATCACTTTATCAGCTTATGATTTTCCACCGCCATCCACTTTGCCCTCTTAAAATAATCTCATAAAGGATATAAAAGATACAATTAACCTTTTATTTTAATCAAAATGGTTGCAACAGTTTAACAGATCAAGGTGCTCATATACCCACACACACATTTATATATAGGAGCTAATATAGAGTGGTATAGGTTAAGACAAAAGCCATATATAATGGAGAACCCAATATATCTTTGTCTTTGTTGTTTTTTCCTTCTCACATTCATAGTTAACTTGCAGATTTCTTAGTATTTCTAATCTTTTTTCTTATATTAACCTTTTGTCTCCTTCTCTCTCTCTCTCTCTCTCTCTCTCTCTCTCTCTCTCTCTCTCTCTCTCTCTCAACTATATACAAAAACCTACTTTTAATTTCTCTCCCAAGAAGTCAAGAACCCAGAAGAAGACATGACAAGTGAAGTTCTTCAAACAATCTCTAGTGGATCAGGTTTTGCTCAGAGCTCATCAACTCTAGATCATGATGAATCTCTCATCAATCCTCCTCTTGTTAAGAAGAAGAGAAATCTCCCAGGAAATCCTGGTAATTATTTTATATTAAATCTAAGCTAGCTAGATCATCACCTAAAAAGAAAACCCTAGAATCTTTTCTACTTTGTTCCCCTACTAATTAATTTCCATGGGTAATTTTGTTCTGGATCTTGACCTATATCAAAACTATTATTTGGATGCATGAGTTATATATTTCATCATTGGGTCATGCCTAATTAATGTGTAGAAGACAAGGGCTTGTTATATTAAAATTTTAGAGTTCTTCTCTTGAAATTGTATTGGTTATGAGAATATATATTTACATATCCTTTATTATTATTATTAACCCCACAAGGAAAAGCACGTACATTTTTTTTTTTGTGTGACTTAAATACATGATCCGATCCAAAAATAGATGTTGTTTCCGATTTGACCTAATTAATGAAACCACAAATATTAATGATCCACTTAGATCCGGAAGCTGAAGTGATAGCTCTATCCCCCAAGACCCTGATGGCTACAAACCGGTTCCTATGCGAGATCTGTGGCAAAGGTTTCCAAAGAGACCAAAACTTACAGCTTCATCGGCGAGGACACAATCTTCCATGGAAGTTGAAGCAGAGGACAAGCAAAGAAGTGAGAAAACGTGTCTACGTTTGCCCCGAGAAGACATGCGTCCACCATCACTCCTCTAGAGCTCTAGGCGATCTCACCGGAATCAAAAAGCATTTCTGCCGGAAACACGGCGAGAAGAAGTGGAAGTGCGAGAAATGTGCCAAGAGATACGCAGTCCAATCTGATTGGAAAGCTCATTCCAAGACTTGTGGTACTAGAGAGTACCGTTGCGACTGTGGCACCATTTTTTCAAGGTACACTTTTTTTTTTTCATCAACCACACTAATTAAATTGAATAAACTTCATGTGAACTATATATCTCCAAATACACATTTATATATGTATATATGTGTTGTCGTTTGTATTGATCATGTTCGAAGGCTGTTTAGTAGTAGCTTTATAGTGTCTACATCTTCTTCGTTTTTGTCAATAAGTAGTTTGATTAAGTTTTATATGTATGTTTTGTCATTTTCTATGTGTTTGTTTATCTTCTTGAAGTAGGGTAAAGTTTCTTGCTTGGGAAATGTTTTTGTTAGTGTGATGATTGTGGCAAAAAGTGGTACAAATTTATAGTAACCATGATGAACATATATATATATATATATATATATATATATATATATATATATAAAATAATTGCTAAATATAATAATATATACAAATACATGGAGTTTTATGTGTCTATGGTTCAAAATGGTAACACAATATGCGGAAAAAGTGTCAACACAAGATTGACAAATCAATAGTTCATGTGACGGAATTTTGTACTTGGTTTTTCTACTTTTACAGTGCACATAAAGAAAAGGCATCTAAATGTTTTCATCAATTATAACTTTTGATATATATATATATATATATATATGCGTTGAGATAAGTCATGTTGATTAAGACGTTAATGGTGGTTTTGGTTGAAACAGGCGAGACAGCTTCATCACTCATAGAGCTTTTTGCGATGCCTTAGCGGAAGAAACCGCTAAGATAAACGCAGTGTCTCATCTCAACGGTTTAGCCGCGGCTGGAGCAGCAGGATCAGTTAATCTCAACTATCAATATCTCATGGGAACATTCATTCCACCGCTTCAACCATTTGTACCGCAACCGCAAACAAATCAAAACCATCATCATCAACATTTTCAGCCACCACCTCCGTCGTCGCTTTCCCTATGGATGGGACAAGATATCGCGCCGCCTCAACCGCAACCGCAAGACTACGACTGGGTTTTCGGAAACGCTAAGGCAGCGTCTGCATGCATTGATAATAATAATACTCACGATGAGCACATTACGCAAAACGCAAACGCAAGTTTGACCACTACTACTACTCTCTCTGTCCCTTCTTTATTCAGCAATGACCAACCACAAAACGCAAACGCAAACTCAAACGTGAATATGTCCGCAACAGCGTTACTACAGAAAGCTGCTGAAATTGGCGTTACTTCTACAACGACGGCGGCGACTAACGACCAGTCAACGTTTCTTCAAAGTTTCCCGCTTAAATCCTCCGATCAAACCACCACTTATGACGGTGGCGAAAAGTTCTTTGCTTTGTTCGGGTCTAACAACAACATTGGGTTAATGAGTCATAGTCATAATCATCAGGAGATTGAGAACCCTAGAAATGACGTTACAGTTGAGTCTGCGTTGGATGAATTACAGAATTACCCTTGGAAACGTAGAAGAGTTGATGGTGGAGGAGGAGCTGGAGGAGGGCAAACTCGGGATTTCCTCGGGGTCGGTGTACAAACGTTGTGCCATCCATCGTCTATCAATGGATGGATTTGAAACAGTTTATATAAATAACGAAAAAGAAGAAGAAATCTTTTGTAATTTCCACCATTTTATAAGAACAAATATGGTAATGAAAGTTGTTTTCTTTTATTAATTCAAGATTTTAAAGCTTATGATATTATGATATACATATGTGTAATGAATGTGTTTATTTTCAAGATATTATAAATCATGTATATATTATTCATCGAGTATGTTTTGAAGGAATACTCTTTAGGACATATAACAAGAAATTCAAAATCTTAGTTTTTATTGATGGTAGACAATTCAAAACCAACAACGTTAACATATATATATATATATATGTAAGACAAAAACACAATGGTTTATGTTATGATGTGACCTACTTTAATATTTATCTAAAATTTATTTAAAAAGGTTATTATATATACTTTAATATTTTAACTTTAACTAATATCGTTATGCTTTGAAAAGTTTTCGTATTCAAAAACCCCTCACCACCCTTAACATTGTTTAATTTTATTTTTTTAAGTCCCACTCATGTTATTTTTCGCATCATGTAAATGATATTTGACTCATCAATATTATATTCATCTTCGAATCTTACTATTTATCCTATTCTTCTAAACAATCAACTTTATTGAATTGGGGTAGTAATGTATTTATAGTGTCCAACTCTTTTTCTATGGGATGCATATGGTCTTATTTATAGTTGAAATCATTTAAATGCGAAATGATGTAAAAGGCTAACGATTTATGGAAAGTTTGAACATCGTCATTTAACCCAAAACACATAAAGTTAACTAAGTGGTATCATCGATCATCGGGCTGATTCACGTATATATTGGGTCAAGGAATAAAGGAATTCAAAGAAATAATCTGGTTTTATAAGCATATTCGGTGCAGAAGATAAAGCGAAGATCCATGCATATTCTCCATTAAAGAGTAAGAAAGGTCTTTTCTTATTGTATGCAAGAATATACAAAAACAAAAAGCATAGATAGAGTGGAGAAGTGGTGGCTGTGGGGACAATGAAAGGTGGAGACTTTTGGAGCTCAATTATTTAAATCATAACCCTAACTCGAAGGCAAAATTTTTATACTTTATAGTGGAGGAAAAGAATAGGAAAAGAGAAAAAGCTTGATATTCCTAGCTTAGGCTTTTTTCCACCTTTTATCTTATCTCCCTTTTGCTCTCATGAAAAAAATTAGATTCAGTCATCTATTTATAGTTATATAAGAATTCAATAAGTTTACCCCCCTAAAACTGATAATTAGTAATACAAAATTCTTCAAAAACAATTTTAAGTTTTCTACAAAATATATTGACAATATACATATGAAGCTTGCACGATAAAATCATACAATACTATTTTCTTCCATGTATTCATTGTTTTAGTCTAAGAGCAACATTATTGGGAGGTCCTTAGTTTTGGTTCTTAGTAATTTTTTTGGTTCTTAGTCCAATTTTTGACTCTTAGCTAAGAATCATTTCTTAGCAAAATCATCAATTAAACCTTCAATTTTAATTTCTTTTGAGCTAAGAACCAAGTTAAGCACATCCCAATAAAGATGGTCTTAGAGATGTAATATTCATGGCATATATAGTTTCGAAAAAGAAAAAAATGAACAGTTTTGATTGTTTTCTAATGACAGTAAGAAGTTGACTGCTAAGGCTAAAATTGTATACGTTATAAATAAAGCATACTACAATTCTACCTATAAACCATAGGTCATGACTACTATATTACGTCACCAGCCTTCAAAGACGAAAAAGCCTCACTAAACTGTTTTTAACCGTGATCATCCAATTTATTACAAATAACAGTCTCATCGTAATAAAGTTGGTTATGTCATTTATGTTGCTTATGACCCATACCACACAGTCACAGATCATCTCTCACCAAATTCACCAGCCTGCTATACGTTAGTACCAGTTTAATTTGTATCTCAACAGCCTTACCAAATAGGTCGTCAATTTGTGTCTCACCACGAGTCTCACCAAGCTACTCCATTGCCAAATGCTTAGTATCTGCCTCAACACCAAACTGTTCTCCTTTATCACGGCACATACTAGACATGTGTTGGTGACATTTGGGAGGTTGATCGAATATTTAAGTGTTTGAAGAATTTGAAGATTGATTTGATGAAAAATTTGCTAATGTTTTGTTAGTTGTGCATGGTGAGATTAAAGTCAGATTTTATATATTTGGAAAAAAAAAAAGTTAGGTTGATATAGTAGATTCTGTTTTTTTAAAAAGTTAATTCCAAAAAATAGTTTTGAGTAACAAGCGATTTGGGTTTCAAAAGACAATAAAAAAATAAAAAGATAAATACACTTCTGATTGTTGAAAAGTTGAAAACACAAGCAAAACATCTCCGACTTGACCCAATAAAACAGATATGTAGGGCAACTAAATTCATTGTCCATTTAGGACAAAATATTAGACCAACCACCAAACTTTAGCTTTTGCCTATGGCATTAAAAATGCTTGTCTATAAAATGTTTTTTACGTACAAAATATGCATAGATTCGTTTATAAACTACACATAAAGCCCAAGCTTTTAGTTAGAGGAAGAAACATGTGGTTACATAGCAAACTTTCAAGCCCATAAAAAGCCCATTAGCAAATAAAACGAAAGCCCTAATTTTCCACTACACACAAAGTGAGTGTCGTCGCAGAGAGAGAAAGAAGAATCGAAGAAGAGAAATGAAATTCACAGATTCTCCGGTGATCGATCTGACGGTGAACGGCACAAAACTCTCATTCCAACAAGACAATGGCTCAATGCACGTCGGAACCTCCGTCTGGCCTTGCTCACTAATCCTCTCCAAATTCGCCGAACGATGGTCAACACTAGACTCATCATCATCATCATCATCAACAACAACATCTCCAAATCCATACGCCGAACTCTTCGATTTCCGCCGCCGTCGCGGAATCGAACTAGGAACCGGATGCGGAGTCGCCGGTATGGCTTTTCACTTACTAGGTCTAACGGAGATCGTACTCACAGACATAGCACCAGTCATGCCGGCGTTAAAACACAATCTGAAACGGAACAAAACGGCGTTAGGTAAATCTCTGAAAACCTCGATTGTGTATTGGAACAATCGAGATCAGATCTCGGCGTTGAAACCGCCGTTTGATTTGGTTATTGCGGCGGATGTTGTGTATATTGAGGAATCTGTAGGGCAGTTAGTGACGGCGATGGAGTTGTTGGTGGCGGATGATGGTGCGGTGTTGTTAGGTTATCAGATTAGGTCACCGGAAGCTGATAAATTGTTTTGGGAGTTATGCGACGTCGTTTTTAAGATTGAGAAAGTTCCTCATGAGCATCTTCATCATGAATATGCTTATGAGGAAACTGATGTTTATATCTTTAGGAAGAAGGTGAAGAAGAATGATGCTGAATCAGAATCATGAAGCTAGTTTTTGTTTATGTAATGTTACAAATTTACAATGAAATGTAATGTTTTTTTTGTTATATTTCTCTTAGGTGTTGTCTGGTCAATAGAAAAACTGCAACTCTACCAATAGATAACATACATTTTTCCATTGAAATTCTCTAATTTTGTAACGATTTCTATAAAAAGATTACTAGTTTTCTTGTTTTTTTTGAAATATATACAAACTAGTAATCCTGCCCAAATAGATATGTATTAGGCGGATACGATGTCAGAAAACTATAAAATGTCACTCACAAATCTGTGTAGAGCTTCTCAATTGGGGAGTGTGTTTGCGAGTTTGGCCTATTCCACACGACTGTGGAGCGGTTGCGGTAAAATCAAGCGAATCGAATGAGCCAAAGTACAGATTAGATACAAGTTCGAACGAGCCAAACCCAAATTAAACCGCATACATACAAGATATGGCATTTATATAGTGAAGTCAGGGTCAACTTTCAAGGTAAGTTCTCTACTTAGTGTGACAACATCAATAACAAACACCAATTGTGCCTGTAACTTATATCATGATCTATTGAAGCTCCCTATATCCCCAACATGTAATTTTAAGTTCATGATGATTAAAAGGGGAGCTAACCACATTTGCTTTTTGCTATTTGCTAAGGTCGTAGCTAAAGAATCTAGAATCAATTTCACAAGATATATTATCTCTTGGCCATGTACAAAAAAAAAAATGAATCGATTTGACGACAAAAGAAATTTAGTAAACAGGCTTGTGAAGAAGAACAAGAAAGAAAGTAAACGGGCTTAGTTATGGGCTAATAATTTGGATAATGGGCCTTTTTAGAACAAAATCTGTGAAACTACAAAGAAAAAAAAGTAAGCGGTTGGATTTATTACATAAATGGGGCAACAACGGTCAGGTCCAAGATCCAAACACAAGCGACAAAACACAAGTCCAAAGAAAAAACAGTATTTATTTAATCAAAATTAAATTTGATAATTCAAAGCGAGAAGAGAAACAAAGAGAGAGAAACCCGAGCCCTGAATCAAACTCCCTCGATTTTCACAAAAACCCACCAAAGAAAAAAAAAAAGAATCTGACAATTCACCAAACAACTCTCTCTCAAAGTCTTAAATTAAAATTTTTATCAATCAATTCACAATTCAATATCGATTATTTTCTTCTTTTTATTTTCAATAGAAAAAGTAGAAAAAAAATAAATCATGATTAAGAAAGAAACGAATAGTCAGAGGCTAAACACTGTGGTTGTTGTTGTTCGTTCGTTTGTTGCTGTTCTTGTTCAAAATTTCATCTTCTTTTTAGCATTTCTTTTAATATTAAAATTGTTCTCGTTTTTATTAATGATCTTGTCGATATTGCGACTCCTCCTAATGTTTAATGTTTTTGATTTTATTTGTGAAATTCCCAACAATCACATTCGTAGAGAGAGAAAGGTTTTTTCTTTTTGGTCTTTTGGTGGACAGATTTTTATTCTTCTTTACTTCTTCTTCTTCCTCTTTTTCGTCAAACCAAAATAATAATCCAACGCTTTGTTCTTCAGACACCAAACCCACAAATTTCTCCACCCAAAATTTCCTCTAAAGTCTCAAACTTTTGATCTGTTTTTCAACTTTCTCAACATCCCCATAAGTAAGTGTTCTTTTTTAATTTTGCCCTCAAATCAATTTCATGATTTTTTTTTTCTGGATTTTCTAGGGTTTCCAATTTTGTGGATTTGGGGTTTCTTTGCAGAAAATGGAAGGTGGGTCTGAGAAAACAACACCTGAAGGTGGTGAGAGTAAGTCTAAACGGAAAATGAAAACTGCTGCTCAACTTGAAGTTCTTGAAAACACTTATGCAGGTTTGTGTTTGTGTTCTTAATCTTCCTCCATTGTTGTTATTAAAGTTTCTTACTTTTTGTTTTGTTTTCTTTTGTTTTATCATTTTAATTTTTTTTTTTCAGCTGAGCCTTATCCTTCGGAAGCTATAAGAGCGGATCTTTCAGTGAAACTGAATCTTTCCGACAGGCAGTTACAGATGTGGTTTTGTCACCGGCGGCTTAAAGACCGGAAATCTACTACGCCGAGTAAACGTCATCGTAAGGAGTTGGTAACACCTACGGCAGTTGAATCCTCGAAACCAGCCGTCAATGCCGGTGATTTGGTGGCGGGAAATGAGCTTGATTCTAGAAGAGCTGCTCGAGGAGGCGGTGGTAGTGGTAGTGGTGGTGTGACTGTTGTTAGGCGGTTTAATGAACCGTCTTCTGCTGAGGTTAGAGCTATTGGTTATGTGGAAGCTCAATTGGGAGAGCGTTTGAGAGATAACGGACCGATTCTTGGAATGGAGTTCGATCCTTTACCTCCTGGTGCATTTGGGATGCCTATTGGTATATATTTTTACTAACTACATACTGCTTCTTAGTATCGATTAGAAATGTTGTTTAATTAGCGTAACGTTTGCAGAGATGCCAAGCCATCGAAAGGCGCCTAGGCAAGCGTTTGAGACCAACATATATGTTCGATCCGATGTAAAGCCTATCAAAGTTAGTTTTCCATTAGTATTGTCTCATGTTTGTTGTTGTTGTTGATGCTTGAATCTTTTTTGTTCGTTGTCAATGATTTGTTATATTCCATTTTAGGATCATGTGAGGCCCATTCGTGAATATCAGTTCATTCCTGAGCTGCCATCTTCAAGGACTGATCATTCCGAAAGAGTTTCTCCGTCTCATCATTTTGGAGTTCCACTTGATGGTTCGGTTATGAGGGCTTCAGCTGTGTCTGCTGGACATCGGGATGACTATAAAATTTCACCTCAGATACCAAATTTGAATCTTGCAACTCATCAAGGGAAGCCGGGGCATGTCTATTCGCCTAACTTGGCCGAATATGACTCACCGTATCAGAAAAGCTACGTGGATACTGCTGCACATGGAAACATAAATGATCACCCGATTCATGAGGATCCTTTTGTGAAATCTGAGAGAGACTTTGGTAATGAGGATGAGGATGATGATGCCCTGCAATTAGAGAGACAACGCAAGGTTTGTAAAGAAGGTTTTCGTGTGAATATTTGGTATTATTGTGTAAATAGCCGGAAACTGTCCTCATCATTTTTCTCCCTTATATATACACTGTAGAATGAAGAAGCAAGAATAGCTCGGGAAGTTGAGGCTCACGAGAAGAGGATCCGAAGAGAACTAGAGAAACAAGATATGCTGAGGCGAAAGGTCTTGTTTTGATTTAAGCTAAGCACATACTTTATTAACTGTATTTGTTGTTTGTGTTCATTGTGTCAATTGACTATGCAGAGAGAGGAGCAAATAAGGAAAGAAATGGAGAGGCAAGATCGTGAAAGACGGAAAGAGGAAGAACGTCTTTTACGTGAAAAGCAGAGAGAGGAAGAGAGGTACCTGAAAGAGCAGATGCGAGAGTTGCAGCGAAGAGAGAAGTTCTTGAAGAAAGAAACAATCAGGGTAATGTGAAATATACCTTTAAGTTTCTTGAGAACTCATGGGAAATGTTGTTTACTCATTTGCACCTCTTATTATGAATCAGGCTGAGAAAATGCGACAAAAAGAAGAGATGCGTAAAGAAAAAGAGGTTGCAAGGCTTAAAGCTGCTAACGAGAGGGCCATTGCTCGTAAGATCGCAAAGGAATCTATGGAACTTATTGAAGATGAACGCTTAGAACTCATGGAGGTTGCTGCGTTAACCAAAGGATTGCCTTCAATGCTCGCTCTTGACTTTGAAACTCTTCAGAACCTCGAAGAATATAGAGGTGAATCAATAACTCTTTTTGTTTTATTTTACCTATTTTTCTGATTCTTTTCAGCTGTTTATGGGAATTGTATCTTACATTCATCTGATGGATTATATTCTTTCAGACAAGCAGGTGTTATTTCCCCCAACATCTGTAAGATTGAAAAAGCCCTTTGCAGTCAAGCCATGGAATGGTTCTGATGAGAATGTTGCAAATCTTCTAATGGTGACTTTTCCCACTTAACTTATCGTTAACGTTTTTCCGCATTGATGTCAATATCAGTAACAAACTTGACTACGAACATAGAAATAGAAACAAGTTCTTACTTTAGCTTAGTCAACCTCTTAACTTGTTTTGATTTGGTCGAAATCGTTTAGGTGTGGAGATTCTTAATCACTTTTGCAGACGTTCTTGGTCTTTGGCCATTTACCCTAGACGAGTTTGCGCAGGCATTCCATGACTATGTAAGTGTTTCTATCTTTCTCTATTACGCCGATACGTTTAGATCTAAACAGGATTGCTTTTCTCAACTTTTCCTTGTTGGTCATGTAGGACCCACGACTAATGGGAGAGATACACATTGTTCTTTTGAAGACTATAATCAAAGATATCGAGGGTGTTGCAAGAACGCTATTGACCGGTGTTGGAGCAAACCAGAATACTGCTTCTAATCCCGGAGGGGGTCATCCTCATGTTGTGGAGGGTGTAAGTTATCCCGTTTTTAGTATTTCTTCTATTATAATGTAAATATTTTCCCATTTCCTTCTAATGTTTAGTATGATGCAATTTTTGGATTAGGCATATGCATGGGGTTTTGATATACGCAGCTGGAGACGAAACTTGAATGTTTTTACATGGCCTGAAATCTTGAGGCAACTCGCTCTCTCTGCCGGATTGGGACCGCAACTGAAGAAAATGAACATTAAGACTGTGTCTGTTCATGATGACAATGAGGTGGGTAATCTAACGTATTCCGTTAACTTCGGTTTTTCTACTATAATGTGACTTCTGTTTTTCTTCAAGCAGGCCAACAACTCTGAGAATGTAATTGTCAACCTAAGGAAAGGAGTAGCAGCTGAGAATGCTTTTGCCAAGATGCAAGAAAGGGGACTTTCTAATCCGCGACGTTCACGGCATCGTTTGACTCCAGGCACTGTTAAGTTTGCTGCATTTCATGTTCTATCTCTTGAGGGTGAAAAAGGTTTGACCATTCTTGACGTTGCAGAGAAGATTCAGGTAAAGATGGTATAAAGATTGTTTCTCTTGAACTTACTTTTTAAGCATGGTTTTATTTCATTCTCGTTTTCTTTCTTATTAATCATAGAAATCAGGATTGAGGGATCTAACGACGAGTAGGACACCTGAAGCCTCTGTTGCTGCTGCGTTGTCTCGGGATACAAAACTCTTTGAGAGGGTAGCTCCTTCTACATACTGTGTGCGTGCTTCCTATAGAAAAGATGCAGGTGATGCTGAGACTATATTTGCTGAAGCAAGAGAGAGAATACGTGCATTCAAGAGCGGGGTCACTGATGTAGAAGATGTTGATGACGTTGAGAGAGATGAAGACTCCGAAAGCGATGTCGGAGATGACCCAGAGGTTGATTTGAACCTTAAAAAGGAAGATCCCAATGCTCTGAAGATAGAAAACTTAGTCGGAGTCGAACCAGTGTTGGAAAATGGGAAACTGGATACCATGCCCATGAAAACTGAACTGGGACTGCCTCTTACTCCCTCTCTCCCCGAGGATATGAAAGATGAGAAAAGAGATGACATTTTAGTGGAACAATCTCTAGAAGATGCAGTAGCAAACGGTGAGGATAGTGCTTGTTTTGACGAGAGCAAACTTGGGGAACAGTGGGTTCAAGGACTTGTGGAAGGAGATTACGCGAATCTCAGCAGCGAGGAACGTTTAAACGCACTTGTTGCTCTGATTGGTATTGCCATCGAAGGAAACACAATCCGAATCGCCCTTGAGGTATATATTATTCTTACCCTAAAAATAATCTTGAGTTGCATTCTCTTTAGTCTTCTACCATAATCAGGTTCTGTGTGTTGTGTGTAGGAACGGTTGGAAGTTGCAAGTGCCTTAAAGAAACAGATGTGGGGTGAAGTGCAACTCGACAAACGCTGGAAAGAAGAGTCTTTGATTCGAGCAAATTACCTTTCATACCCAACAGCAAAGCCGGGGCTTAATATCGCAACTCCTGCATCTGGAAATCAAGAAAGTTACTCAGCAGATGTGACTCCAATCTCCTCACAGGACCCGTTGAGTCTTCCACAGATCGATGTGAATAACGTGATCGCAGGACCAAGCTTGCAATTGCAAGAAAATGTACCTGGAATGGAGAATTTGCAGTATCAGCAGCAACAGGGCTACACAGCGGACCGGGAAAGGCTGCGTGCAGAGTTAAAAGCGTATATTGGGTATAAAGCGGAAGAGCTATATGTATATAGGTCGCTTCCGCTTGGTCAAGATCGAAGACGCAATCGCTATTGGCGGTTTTCAGCATCCGCCTCTCGAAATGATCCTGGTTGTGGTAGAATATTCGTGGAACTTCAGGACGGACGATGGAGGCTCATTGATTCCGAAGAGGTATATATGCAAAGGCTTAAATCTGGAATTGAAAATGCGAACATTTTTGTTGATAACAATCATCGAAACTTCTTGGTTCTGTTTTTCAGGGTTTTGATTATTTGGTGAAGTCACTAGATGTTCGCGGTGTAAGAGAATCACATTTACACTTTATGTTACTGAAGATTGAAGCATCTTTCAAGGAAGCAGTGAGGAGGAGTGTGGAAGCAAATCCCGGGTTGTCTTCCATATCTTCTAGCATGGATTCTGATACTGCCGAGATCTCCACGACGTTTAAGATCGAGCTAGGGGATAGTAACGCCATTGAGAGATGCAGCGTATTGCAACGGTTCCAGAGTTTTGAGAAATGGATGTGGGATAATATGCTGCATCCGGGTGCGTTATCCGCATATAAGTATGGTGCTAAGCAAAGCAGTCCGCTTTTTCGCATATGCAGAATCTGTGCGGGACTACACTTTGTCGAAGATATTTGCTGTCCTAGTTGCGGTCAGATGCATGCTGGTCCGGATATTGCTGAGTTGTGTTTTGCTGAGCAAGTGGCTCAACTTGGGGATATTTTGAGAGGAGGAGATATTGGCTTTATCTTGCGTAGCTCAATCTCGTCTCCTCTTAGAATAAGACTACTCAAGGTTCAATTAGCGCTTGTCGAAGTGAGTTTTTCAAGACTTTTCCTTAGTTCATCATCTGATTTTCTTGAAATTTTGGTGTCTAATTTTTTGTGGCAAATAAAATAGAAGAACCAAATGGAAATAGAAAACTTTTCGGTCGGTCTGAAACGGTTTCGGTTTTTAGAACTAATGAGTATTGTGATTCGCCATGGACAGGCTTCTCTTCCACCTGAAGGACTTGAAGCTTTTTGGACAGAGAATCTTAGGAAATCTTGGGGTATGAAGCTGATGTCATCAAGTTCCCCCGAAGAACTTAATCAGGTTCGAATTTCCAAATTGTTGCAGCGATTCCTAGTAATCTTGCGGACAATTCTGATACCGTGAAACTCGCTTGTTTCAGGTTCTCACAACATTAGAGGCTGCACTAAAGAGAGATTTCTTGTCTTCAAACTTTGAAACAACTTCTGAACTCTTGGGTTTACAAGTAGAAGCTCTCGCCAACGATTTCACTTGTGGAGTTAATGTACTACCGTGGATACCGAAGACAACAGGAGGTGTAGCTTTGAGGCTCTTTGAATTCGACAGCTCGATTGTTTACACACCCGATCAAAACAAAGATCCTCTAAAAGACAAAGAATCTGAAGATTTCGTCGTAAGTATATAACAACGAATGCTGATATTTTCTTTATTAGCGCTTTGAGACTGAAAGTTTTCTTGTTTACAAGGGTTTGGAGACAAATTTTGTGAGAAACGTTCAAGAAAAGGACGTAATGGAGACACCGGTGCAAGTTGCTTACACGCAAGAAGAGAACTGGACGGATCCTGGTTTGGGTGGTGTGTCTAGCTCTGGGCGAGGAGGTCGACCACCACGAGGACGTGGCCGACCTCGTTCCCGTGGTAACGGCAAGAAACCGGCAGTTTCTGGTAGACCACCACGAGGTGCAGCAAACTCAAATGGCGAAACCATGTTGAGACCAAGAGCACAACCACGTGGGGGTAGAAAGAACGGGCGGCGTATCGGCACCAAAGGCCGGAAGAGACCAACGAAAGGAACACTAGGTATATCTAATGAAGTAGGAGGTAGTCGGGCAAAGGAAGTTGCTGTAACCGCCAAAACTAGTCTTCCTGATAACGACGACGATTGGATCGATACCCCTGAACTGCAAGACGATGACGGAGAAGCTAGCAGCTCAGGGAGATCGTTTCAGTATGAAGACTATGATGATGATGTCATGGCTCCGATTGATGATTTTGATGGCGGCGGTGAATCAAGTAAATTAGTAGGTAGGGGTGAATTTAGCTTACATAGTGATGATGAATATGAAGAAGAAGAAGAAGAAGAAGACATGAACATGAAAATGGATGTGAATGTTGTTGATGATGAAGATGAAGATTACATAAACGATGACTCATATGGTAGAGAGCAGCCGGTGATTAGCAATAATGCGGCTGCTCGGAAAAGGTTTAAGTTTGAAGATCCTGATCTAACATCTTCATCGTCTTCTGATTTTCAGTGACTGATTTTAGACTGAAACTACGAAGCTTTTTTTTTGTATTCTTCAAAATGAATGAATTTTTTTAGTTTAACAATTATCATTAACCCCCTTTTTTTTTTTTTTAAGTTAACGTCAATGTAATCCTTTTGTCTCTTATGAGCCTCCGGGTGGGCGTTCGGGTTTGTATTGGGTATTTTGGATTTTTGGGTTTAGAGGTATATGACCTGTTCGGGTATTTTTAGATTTCGGGTTCGGATCGGGTTCAGGTAGAATATTTTTGGTTCGAATTCGGATTACCCAAAGTTTCCAAAAATCCAAATTTTATTAATCAAATCTATCCAATTGTTCAAAAATACGCAAATATCTAAAAAAAATTGAACAGTTTTTAGTTTTTACCCAAATTTACTCAAAAATAGATTAAATATCAAAAGATATCTAAAATCTCCAAAAATTTGAATATTTTTAACCCTTACGTTACTACAAATATAAATATTAACGATATATTATGACTATGTATTTAAATTGTGGATATGTTCGGGTACTTGTTCGGGTACGGGTTTGGAAGTCTAGAACCCGTTCGGATATTTTTAGATTTCGGGTTCGGGTTCAGATATTATGCCCACCCCTTAGTCTATGATGCTTTGGTCCGGTTTAGCTCTGCTTAACCGAATTCTATTAGAACCGGGACCAAAATAAACCGTAAATTTTCAGGACCGACTTTTATGGATTTTTTTTGGGCTTACTTGGCTGCTAATTAAGTTAATTTTGATTTGGGCTGGGCTAAATGAAAGGTGCAACTTATCCCTCAACATGTTCGGTTTAGCTCTGGTTAACCATATTCTCTTAGAGCCGGGACCAAAATAAACCGTAAATTTTCACTTGGTTTTATTGTTCTAGTAAACCGAATTCACTTAAGAGTCAGGACCAAAATAAACCGTGATGTTTTGTAGTTCTGCCCGTTTATTTGCGGTTTCGATCTATCTGGTTCGGTCATATGGAGGGTCTCTAATGTGTAAACAACTCTAAACCACCTCAAACTTTTATATATAAAAAACACTCAATACGACTTGAATTGATTTGGTGTTACATATGCTTTCGGCTTACCGCAAAATTTGTATCTATAATTCACCGTTCGTGAGCCCTTACGCACTCTCGGCCCATGGGTTCAATTATGTTTGATGGCTAGTTCAATATTCCGACAAATTTTAAAGTTTTGTTCAATAAACCATGCTAATTACTAATTGAAAACCATTTATATATAAAAATATAACTCCTCTACTAAAGAAATCATCCTAAAAGTATTCTACGTTAAACATACTCAACCGTTTTATATATCTCATGTACCAACTGGTTTTTAGAATTCGGAGTATTACATTATCCAAACCGAGCCGTGAATCTATGTAGCAAGTTATTGTCGTAAATTATTGTAACTAGTTATTGTTGTTTTAAATTATTGTGATTGTAAAATTGTAACGTTGTTACATTATTGTTGTTGTAAAAGAAAAAAAGAATAAGAATCAAATAGTTTGGGATCTGTAAAGAGTGACATAGAGTGGGACTGAGAACGACGTCGTGCATATGTCTCTCTACGAGCTTACAGACAAAGAACTGCTCGCCTCTCATGACACAGAAGAAAGACAAAACTATCTTCTCCACATATCACACACTCTCTCCTGATTTTTTTTTATATTCATAAAAATATCATCTCAATCATGTAATGGAAACTAGTATTTTAATCATACAAAAATTAAACGTTTCATAACTATTACCAAATTTAAAAAATATCACTATTTTTCTTTTTAGAATACAAGTTTAAGAATGTGTCTTATATGTAAGTTAAAACCTCTTCTTAAACACTCAAAGACAAATTTCAAAATTTCGCTTTTGTATTATCTGGAATTGTTTTCTTTGCTGTTACATATTCTCGTTCTTGTAATTTTCAGGATGATTGTTTAGCCAAGACCTCTAGATCTTTACTTTTAAAAGTTTCTTATGTAAATAATATTGCTTCTAATTGAACTACTAATCAAATAATAAATTTTTAATAAATGTGTGGTTGGAAAATAAAAAATAATCCTAGTTTATAAGTACACTTGTTTGCCAAAGAAAATTTTTTGTGTCGAACCTAAGTGACTAAATATTTTTACTATAAATATTAGTATATACATCAATAGTTCAAGACTTCAAGTGGAGAATGTACCTGGTATACAATGGATTTGGAATGGTTGTAAAATCGAGATAATAAAAGAAGAGACTAGGATCGGAAATGGACAATATATTTCAGAATGATTCTGTCTGACATGTTTTCATTACGTATTTGGTATTCAAATGTACCAATTTTCTGAACAAATCCAGCATATATAAAAGATTTTCTCCGGAATAAATATTATAGTGCATGTTCCAAGGCCTTTTAAAATGTCCGACCACTATCTCTAATAAGTACATCTAAGCAAAAAAAAAAAAAAATCACAATATAAATTCTTTTTGAATTCAGAGAATATTTTTCAAGACGACCATAACACATGTTTTATAGTTAAGTTTTAACTGGAACTACAAATAACTATAAAAATAGCTCAATTAGATATGCTTATAAAAAAGAGTTTAAAAATATGTTTATGTGTGTATGTATATATGAGACAAGAAAATATATTAGTCACTAACCAATGTAAATAGTTTTAAGAAAAATTAAGGGTAGAAGAATGTTGGAAAAAAAAACGTAAAAAAAGGTATAAGAATGAAAAATATCTGTAAGGTTTCCATTATAGTTATCTTTCGAATTTCCAATAACACATGTACGACGATTTATTCATTTCTGTCGAATGTCATTTAAGAAAATGATATTCAAACTTTATTGATAGAAATAGACCTAAATGCCAAAAATGTTACAATTCATGTCCCTCACTATTATGCATGAGTGTAATTTGATTTGACAGGATATTAAATCGCATTGAATTATTTGTACTCCATAATTCTCATCATTATGACATGAATATGTCGTAAGACTAAATTTGATGTTTGGTTTAATGGTTTCCTATAATTTTCCACTATGATTTCGGGTCAAGAAAAAAAAATTAAAATCTCTACTTCCCAAAAAGTATATAACTTGACAATATGTACTTGTTTTATTTAGGTCAAGCAGTACTTCTAAATGACATTATCCAAACTGATTAAACATTTGAAGAATGTTACGTGTAGAACAATTTTCATGTTGCATGTTGTCAATGAAAATCTTTCAACGGTATGTATAAACTTTTTGGACAAGCCATTAAGAATTTCTATAACCTATAGATAAATATTCTTCGATCAATTAAAGTATTTTAACATGTTCCAAACGAAGTCCAGTAGGAGTTTTATTCCATCTAAATTGTGGATTATCTCTTGTTAATCTATGTATAATGATGTTGGTAAAGGCTTCAGTTTTTTTTTGTTAAAGTAAAGGCTTCAATTATTACAACGCTCTACATGTGATTTGTTTTTTTTCCTTTCCTTTTGTGAACCATTTTCTTTTTAGAATTTGTCATATTTCAGTTGCATTGTTCTCCTCTCTTAGTTTGACTTTCTCTTCCTTTTCTGAATATTTCTATCACCGAACTTGATTATTACGAGTAGCTTAGTTATAATTAGTATAGCCAAGAAAGTTTTTATATGTTTGTTACCTATATAACTCTTATAAAACTTAGAATAGTGTGTACAAATTCTTGTAGAAATTTTAGGTTTTCAAATTTCTTGAGATTGCGAAGAGAACCTTTGAAACTAGAAGCTCAACGAGAAAACTCGAAGATGACATTTCATTCATAACATACTTATATTAGAAAGACTCGATAATTATAATCTTTATGATTCAAGTAATTAATAAAACATGTAGATTGAATGAGATGGGAAGAAAAAGAGATTAATAAAGAAGCATTATCCAAATGTGGCTCACGAGAAGGTCAATTTCTACGCCCCCACTTGTTTTCTACGTCTCGTCTCCATCATATTTTGTCTCTTTGTTTTGTATAAATCTGTGCATATCATTTCATTTCCTTTTAAAATATATTTCAATTTCATTTTTCAATAATAGACCTCTCTTTATAGTTGCATCATTATTTTCTGTGAGATTTTTTTTGTATATACATATATGTATATTAACATTTCACATATGAAAACGAAAAAAGATGTAAAAACCCAAAAAAAAAAACGAAAAAGTTGTCGTCTGGAGAAGACTGAAGATCAAGTAAGCATGACATGACATTTTTATTAAAAAGTCTCAAAATAATTGGAGTCCACATAGCAATAAATAATAATAAATAAAAGAAAATAGAGAAAAATAACAAAATGTAGCCAACCCCGTTCCACTGCATTATTCATTTCAGAATATATATACACGCACAAACAAATGTAAAAAATGGAATAAGTTATATATATGTGTATATATATATATATTAAAAAAAGATGTGGTTTAGATCCCACCACAAATTTAATATACTATATGCACTTTGATATTTTTAAAGAAATTTAAGTCTTTAATCTTATATATACTTATATACACATAAAGTTTGCAGTATATTTTACTGTCACTTCCAACTTTATTTTTCTTAATTATATTTTATTATGAATCAAAGGTTTAATGTGGAATTAAACTTGTGTTTTGACCCCAAAAAAAAGACTTGAGCCAAACATGCAAACATGTCACTGTCCATTTAATGAAATAATAAATTTCACTTAAAAAGACGTTACGTCGTAACTTAACTCTGTAATAATTGTACTAACTACTAGAGTTAATAACATAATTAATGCCACACCAAAAAAAAAAGGCATAAACAATGCTTCTAACGCCAATTAGCATCTTTTCTGTGAGAAATGTAACGCTATTAAACTGTTAGCTTATTGCATTTGCACATGCACTGATGCACATATGGATAAAAAATGGGTAATGTGAAAATAACGCTTCTAACGCCAAGTAGCATCATTTCTTCGAGACCTGTAACGCAACTAAATTGTTAAGCTTATTGCATTTACTCACGCTCGTATGGATAATAATAAAAAAAAATTGTAACGCCTAGAGTTTGGTCAAAAGGGTTATTAACTAATGTTTAGTGTATGTACATCAAATTTGGGATTCAATTTTTAAATTGCAGATTATTGAAGTAAATTTATCCGAGAGATTATAGAGTGACGTTGGTAAAATTGTTTGTCGTGGTCAGTCTCTGAAAAACAAAATTATTTATCGTAAACATGATGTTCGTAAAATTTTCTAGTCATAGTACTCTAGGTTTTTTTTTTAAAAAAAAAAACTATCGGTGATAGAGTTTTATGTATAAAACCCAATTTTGTAATAATGAAATCTTTTGATAAAAAAAAAATAGTAATAATGAAATCTTATAATCTGTGACTTCCTCATGTTCTTTTCACAGCATTAACGCTGATGTTGCTACTCGAACAATGTAACACTTTTGTCACATAACAAGGTCTTAGACCAGTAAACCCAAGTAAAAAGCGACTTCCTCATGTTCTAATATTATAATTATCAACATAAGAAATTTTCATATATAGAAAAACCTTTAACAAAATTCCATAAATAAAGAAATAAACAAATCATGTCCTTCATATAATAAGGAATAAATCTAATTTTCGTAGCTATCAAAAGAATTATAAATATATATAATTCATGTAGATATACCTAATTTAGCCAAGTCATCACTAAGATGAGAATTAATTTGGTTAAAGTGAGTAATTTGGGATTTTTTTCTCAACTTTCCCCTTATATATGTGGACTTGTTTGGCGAGATATTTTTGATTTCTTATTTAGATCGACAAGGTCTGATCCATAAACAAAACCCTAAATACAGAGTAATGTGACTGTATAGAGTTGAACTTCGATGGAGAAGGCAACATATGTGAATATTAAACCACTTGACTAAAGACATTTTTCCATTTATCACTACATACTAAACTCGTCTAAAAGATTTAGGAAAACGGATCGCTCATAAGAAACTATGATAAGTTGGTATTGAACATAAGTCTGTTTCAAAATTTCTTACAATTTATCCTTCTTAAAAAGATATTTCTCAACATATTAATTCATTTCAAATTTAATTTCTAACAATTCATCTTTCTAAAAGGATATTTGACATAGCTTACATCAATGCTTCCATTTATGAGTTAAAAGGTGAGAGACTCTTTGTTAAACATTTGGATCCTATGAGAAATCCACTAGTAAGCGCAGATCCATCCCAAACATAAGGTTGGATCGAAGCTATTGCAAAAATCATTCTCCTAACATTTTATTTTCCGAGTAATTCTCTTTTCCCAACCTTCCATTCATTAATTGTGTGCTACCACTTTCCATGAACCTTAGGTTCAATGAGAATAATTAGAGTTTTTCCAAGCCTTTTATTTACTTAGACCAACTATAATAGTATGAAATTTCTTTTAATATCTCTTGCGCTGAACTATAAAATTTACAATTTTACGATTTGCAGGCCGCAAATCCAAGATTCCTTTGTTTGGGCTGAGGGCCAGTTCTATATTTTATTAATGATAAAATCATGAATAGTATGAGAATCAGTCGGATCTATCTAAAGAATTAGGGTATGTAAGCGATTTATCTTCGAATTAATTAAACACAAAACTTTTAATAAGAGGTGAATAATATTCTCTTGTCTCTCGCTTTCCAGAGAAAGTAGTATAGGAACCATACATCTTCCCACATCAAAACATTAAACCCTAAGCCTAACATCATTAGAACATTTTGGACCAGATAAATATTTTGCCGAAAGAATATTTTGTTTTTTTATCAAAAACGATGATAAATAAGATTTTTTAACTCAAAAAGATGGGTGTGTTATTAATATATATCTTTAAGCATTCTAACTAGCAATAAATTTATCAATTGAAATAATTTCAAAAGCTCGTTACTAACAACACCGTATTAAAATTTTCTAAAAACTTAGAAACCTACTCTGTTTTCGTGTATAAAATATAATTTGTACATTGTCTCATGCTATCTAATTGAGACCGTGATTCTATTGAAACTCCATCATAATTTGGCTATCACACTAGTTAACGACTAAAAATGTTTAAAGTATTGCATCACATAGGTTGAGACTGCTAGAGCCATTAATTTGATCAATATTTATTTACTCCCTTGGAAAGATATTTCATCCACCATTCATTTATCCTGCTTTGTAATCCTTCTTCTACATAGTTAAAATCTATAATTTTCCATTCCACCAAATATTTCGGCATGCCTATATAGGATCTCATTCCTCTTTATTTTTAAGTGTCTACAACACTAGTCAAAGTTCTTCTTTTCATGGTCAAGAAAACTCTTACAGAAAATCATAGATAATTCAGAAAAGTTGATCGCTTGTCTAGATGTTTTTCCGTAAACCCTAAATAAATCCATAATTTGGCCAACAATGAATAGTAGTTTAGATATCGATGGACTTCTACGAGCTAGTTTTTTTCTGATTAATAATTTTTTTTATCCATGCTCTATGAATATCCACGTTGTTTTGTAAAAAAAATGAAAAAGACTACAGAGAAAACAAATCCCCTTGTAATAAAAACCGTTTAGCGTAACTGTATCATTTAGGTTTTGCATTAGTTAAGACCCGAAACGAGACAAAACTTATACACGCCAGAATTCAATATGTCCAAATCTACGCCGTATCAATTTGCGTTACAATGAACAACCATTCTATCCGATCATAGGCTTAGTTACTTTTATTTGTTGTTACTGTCATAAAGTGTCGTTTAAATAATCTATATTATTAATGACTAATCTTTTTGTGTTTTTGATTCACTCACACAATAATGGAAATCACTTCTTTGTAGGTCACCCGATCTTTCCATTGTTTTAGTTTTAACACATTTAATTATGGTATTCTGTCAGGATAAATAATATCTAGGATAACTGCACTTTGGAAATTTTGATAACCAAATAAATTAGGGAAAATTAGAAATAAAAGATGTTTTAATGGATAAATGTCCATATATACTTTTATATAAAAAGTTTGGTGAAATAGGTTTTTTAAAAATCAAAACTCAAATTTACCCTCATATTTTCGAAAATATAATTAAAAAAATTTAAAAAAAATTATTTCCTATTTTATTTACATAATTCAGATACCCTCATTCTTTCGATAGATTGATCTGTGTTCACTAATTTGGGTTTAACTCTTGAATGCACCGTTAGATTTC